>NW_026864192.1:0-19062 GCF_026571515.1 Ruditapes philippinarum
CATTTCCTATTATAATTAATTTCAAATATCAATAGTCTAGGAAAGTTTTGTACTAAAACAAATATAATTGACATAAAACATAAACAAGAAACATGCGATGTTCACGCTCGTTTGTTAGATAATCATTTTAACCCGCCAAAACTAAATGAATAAAAATACAAAAATCGGCAAAACTAAAAAAATACCGCTGTCAGAAGTGTGCCCCTTGTATATCGAACTTTACTTGTAAGAGAAAAAACTTTCATTAGAATAGATAAACCATATTATGAGTAGATGATGTTAACAAAATTTTATACACATACATTAAGACATTATTATATAAAAGTTTAATTTCAGCAAGTTACTAAACGAAATATTGTTTTTAACCTTTTGTGCATGTGCAGACATTTTCATGTCCTTTGGAAAATGTTTCTGAAATAAAAACAAGCCAGGTTTTATTGATCTTTACACATGCAAACAAATACCATAAAGCATGGCAAGGTTCGTTTCTTTTTCTTATATTTACACTGAACAGGCAAAACAACTTAGTTACCTCACCCCCTCCCCACCGCATATTGTGAGAATATGGGAAATACCATGAAGCAAAACTCCATGTTTTTTTATCAAAATTTGATGAATATCATTTGCATATCATGCACATTGGCCAAACCCAGCACACGATTTGGAGAACATATACATTGTACTTCTCAATTTGATGAATTTTGTTTTAAGGGCATTTAGTTTCGAAAGTGACATGTTATACAGGTGTGTTAGATATTTTTGAAAACTAATGAAATTATGCATGGGTAAATCAAATGTAATCTTTAGTTAGATTTGCTTGAAAGTTATTTCATTTTTGTTAAATTTTGCTATGATGTTTATAAGATGTGTTCAGTGTACAGCCTGTACCTATGAGATCATATTAAGTTGAAATTATTCAACAATGATTCACATATAATTCGTTAACTTATAACCATATTTCTAAGAATTCAAAGGATAAAAAGCTATAAAATCAACGTAATTGGATTGTAGGTATTCGAGGTGGAGGTGATAAATTAATGACATTTAATAGTTAAATATGACAATTAAAACCTTTTAATATGATTAAATAATAAAGTTTACATATGTTATTTAAATGAACTCCGCTGAGATCCAAAGCCATAAAAATATATCATTTTAATTTCTTACATAGATCAGCTAGGGCAATTAAAACGAACTAAAAAAAACCACAAAAATAATTAAGTAATATACTCAAAAATGAAATTAAAATCGTATTTTTGTGCATTTTTGAGACAGTTTGAGTGAAAAGCGTTGTAATACTGTTTAATTTTGGGTCATTTTTTCACATTTAGAGTAATTATTCTGGAAAACGGAGTGAACGAATAATCTGAAATACATGTAGACTAACAGGAGAGAAACAGTTTACAAGTAGATTATCAGTGATAAAAGGCAGTGGCTTAGATGTGGACAGAATTTGTTTTGTTGTTATTGGAATAAAAGTGTGAAAAAATGAAATATAATGATTTTTTTAATTACATTTCTTTGGATTTTATGACTTTCATGAGAAAGATATAGTTACGCATTTTATGAAGAAATTGCGAGAAACTTGTGACAAATATTTTAATTTAAAAATGGAAAGTGTTAATTCTCAACTTAAATCATATTGTCAGTCAGATTAATAATCTAACCCTACAGTCAAATGTAACATTGATTCAGTAGTTCATTATCAGTCATGTCATGTCACAAACCCCTCACAGTGATTACCTCCCTTGGCAGAATCTCTGTACTGATAACGGGAGATCACTGTGTAGGAGATTTGTCATGTCAGTGAAGTTCTTATAATATAGAAATATTTAAGTATTGTATTATAAAGAAACATACGAGCAAGGTGCAGGATAATTTCCGTCTGGGCATCTACTCCAAGAATGTTCCTGATGTCCCTCAGATGTGTCCAAACTGAAAATCATATGGTCATGTCTCACATAGATATAAATAATTAAATAACGTGCAATATGTTACTGTAGGTAAAGATAAAATAGATGAATAAATAAATAGATAGAAAGATAGATAGATAAATAAAAATATAAATAAATATAATTCAATTCAAATAAATAAATAAATAAATAAATAAATACAATTCAATTAAATAAATGAATAAATTCAAATAAATAAATAAAAGATAAAGAAATAAAATTCAATAAAATAAATAAATAGATTTAAATAAATAAATAAATAAACAAATAAATAAATAAGTAAATAAACAAATAAATGAAAATAAATAAACAAATAAATACATAATAAATAGATAAATAAAATTCAAATAAATAAAAAAATAGATGAATAAAATTCAAATAAATAAATAGAAAAATAAAGAAATAAATTTAAAAAAAAATGAATGACTGAATGAATGAATGTATAGTAAACATATCTGGTTCGTCAGAATCATAAATATGTGTACTTTTAGCGTTGATGATTGAATACCACCCAAGCCGGTACTACGGATCACTAGAGATGTTGCGTTTTCCATTATTTTTATGAGCAGACCCAATGAAACCGAGAAAGTTTGCATATGTTGTCAAGGGAACAATTCCTTACTGAATTATTAGCTATAGCAAGTTTGCAAAATTTATATACATGTTCACTACTAAGCAAAGATTTACCCTTAACCTGCTCGATCTTTAATGAACTTGTCTTGCATCTATTTTGGAACTGGTTATTATCAATTTTAGGGATATCGAAATTAAACAATTTATGCTAGCTAGCCAATGGTCTGGCCAGACTGCATAGATGTGTACGCTGGTCTGGTACTATACCGGTGGCAAAGGCTAAATGACTTCCGGCTTTACCAGGTCAAAGCAGCAAGCCTCCAGATTCATGCTCATTTTCGTGAAAATCTTAAAAAACGTATTTAAAAGAAAAATATTATGAAAGAAATATATGCTCTGACAAGAAATATTCACACAGATTGAAAAAAAAGCTTTATGGAGAATTACTCTAATTACATATTATTATTAATTATTCTTAATGTATAATATGAAAATGAAAAATAACAAAACACCATGTATTTCAACCTTTATTATTATACTAAATGTACGACTATTTAATATTTGTATAATCGAAGCACTGGTAACCATTATTAACATATTAACGCAAATACGTTCCCCCGTAAATCTATGATAAAACAAAACATACCGTGACTATTAGACTGGCATTGAGACTTTGCATGTGTCTGGCCTAATCGCAGATAAAAGTAATTGTACAAGTCTGAAATATATCAATGATAGAGACGGTATGAAAATATACTACGCTCATCTTTTGGTAATATACTTTTATGTCAGAAAATTATCTAAATCCATAAAAACTCATGGTTGAGTTTATCTAACTTGAAAAAGAGAATGCATGTTTCGGAAGCCGCATTCCTTTTAATTAAGTTAATTTTGCCCTTTCTTAAAAAAAATACCCTGACAGTTGTTAAATGACAATATGTTTAAAGATATATATTCTGTGTTATATTGCATCGTCTCTGTGTGTACTCAAAGGATCTTTATTTTACATTTATAAATACATGTAGCAATTACAATGTATTAGTATTTTCGAACATCAAATTTGAGCATAATAAATCTTTAATGTAGCGCATACTGCAATAATAAATATTTTTGCTTCGTTATACATGCACATCGAACGCAGCTTAACCTCGAACTTGTCATTAAATATTACATTTTTGACATTAAATGTCACAAAATTGCCGTAATTTTTTTCAACGGCCGTTTACGTTTAAATGATTTAAATTGATCCCGAGTTGGCAAGTTGAGTTTTTCCCCAATCAACCAGAAGAAAATAAATGATATGATTTGATTGAAAACAAACTTACATTCACAATTTGAATTGTGTCTCACGCAGGCCCAATAATTATCGTGATTGTCTGAAATAGTAAAAAATTACGATGATAACATAATATTATATTGATCGTGATTGTCGTAGTTAAAATTGTCGATGATAACGTAAACATCAGGCCCAATATTGATCGTGATTGTCCGAAATAGTAAAATTTTACGATGATAAAGTAAACTTAACGCCCAATAGTGATCGTGATTGTCTGAAATAGTAAAAATGTTCGATGATAACGTAAACATAACACCCAATAGTGATCGTGATTGTCTGAAATAGTAAAAATGTTCGACGATAACGTAAACTTAACGCCCAATAGTGATCGTGATTGTCTGAAATAGTAAAAATGTTCGATGATAACGAAAACATAACACCCAATAGTGATCGTGATTGTCTGAAATAGTAAAAATGTTCGATGATAACGAAAACATAACACCCAATAGTGATCGTGATTGTCTGAAATAGTAAAAATGTTCGATGATAACGTAAACTTAACGCCCAATAGTGATCTTGATTGTCCGAAATAGTAAAATTGTTCTTTGATAACGTAAACTTAACGTCCAATATTGATCCTGATTGTCTGAAATCGTCGTTTCCGATGATAACGAAAACATATCCCCAATATTGATCGTGATTGTCTGAAATAGTGAAATTTTTCGATGATAACGTAAACTTTACGCCAAATATTGGTCGTGATTGTCTGAAATAGTTAAAACTACTGTAAAAACATAAACTTATACGCTTTAAAGCTACTTCTGCCACATAGAACGGGTCTAAAACATCAACATAATTTGTTTACAGTAATTAAATATTCATAGAAGTTAAATTTTCAGTTTCCATTAGATAACTGTGACCTTACGGTTTTTATGTTTTCACATGCACAGATATTTTCACATCCGTTAACATGTAGCGAGTAAGACAGAGTGATTCAAGTAGAACCTACTATTTAAACTGGATTACCAAGATATTTTCTTCTTTTTTATCTTCTTAAGGACATAATTTCCTATGATACATTGTGCAGCAATTGATTGCAGGATAAAACAAAACATACCCAACGCACGATTGTCTAACCCGCAACAACTGATCTACTTGCAACCAGTTAACGGATGTGTTTATAATTCATGTCAATATCTACAAATTAAATAGTATCAACGGTTTAAAGTTACTGTAATTTAAACATTGCACGTACTTGATTTAGATAATTTTTATCAGACTTCTAACATAATTAATATATCTGAGTAAAAAATTAAAACGCTTACGTCCTATACTGTGCACGTGCTCCCGGTCAAACTTATGTGAACAATGACATCCAGTTCCATCAATATTGTGACTTTCGACGTACCCTGTAATGATAAAACACATTTAATACATGAACAATACTTGAAGTGGAAACGGAATATCACTTTTACTTGCTTGTCCATATTACATGGAACTACGAAGAGAAAATTTACCTAAATACTACTGCTTTTGGGCAAATGTACAGAAATTTAAAATGTTAATGAATAACTCATAACAGAATGTTATATAAAGAAATTATTTAAATTTATTTGCTATGCAACTTTAGCTAGAGAAACAACTGGTAGCTAATTCCAACTATTTTCAAACATTAATCATTATAGTTTTAATATTTATTTCATGACTGTGATATTATATATGTGATATTACTTTTCCCGTATTTAGATGTTTTATGCATTTGCTAATATGTTTATATGTATGTATAAACGCCATTATTTTTTTGGCAATATACATTATGTTTGTTCCTTAATGAAATCTTGAATCTTGATCTAACATTATTTATGATACTAAAGCAGGTTTAATCAAATCCATGGCCACAGCTACAAATGTTAATCGTTAATATGCAAGTTTGTAAAGCCTATTAACGGCTACGCTAGAAAACAAATTTCCGTTCATTTTTTATTTAACATTTTCTGTTTTATTGGTGCCATTCCGTATTTCTTTACAATCCGTACACTCCGTTTTAAACACCTGGGCAATTATTCTTTAGCAGAGATTCCCTTAGCGGAATGCCTTGCCGATTATTACTGTGATACAACGTGACACACTGGACACATTAATAAACTTAACTGTTAATGATGACATTGGATACATTCATCGTATTTATGGTCTTACAATGCTTGTGATATCAGTTGATACATTTATGGTCTGAAACTGTTAAAGGTATCACTGTATATATTTGTGGTCTTGAATTGTACAAGGTATCATTGAATTAATGTATGGTCTGAAATTGTTGAAGATATCGCTAGATATATTTGTGGTCTTCAGTTATTTATGTTATCACTGGTCATATTTGTGGTCTTAAAATGTTAATGGTATAATTGAATCTATTTATGGTCTGAAATTTTTTAAGATATCACTTAAAATATTTTTAGTTTCCCTTTAGTTTCCAATTGTTATCAGGTCTTAAAATGTTCATGGGTCAATGTATACATCTATGGTTGTAACTTGTTCAGATAATTATGACAAGATAAATTTTTGGTTTTTATTTGTTGACATATGTGTGGTTTTAAGATGTTCATGGTATCAATGGATACAATTATCGTCTTAAATTGATAATGATATTACCAGCTGCTATGGTGATTAGTTGTCGTAGACAGGTATGGCTTTTGTAATGTAGAGGGGTCAACATCTGCCAAACTGTAATAAAATGTAAACAGTATTACAACCCTTTATTTTATAAAAGTATGGAATAACGCACATTATTACCGAGAAATCCATATTCTTATAATTCTTTATAAATGTCACTCATGTGTTTAAGTAATAGAGCTTCGAAAAACGAGGCTATCTGATTTGTACGAGGGGCGGAAAAATAAAAATACTTTCCCTGTTGTCACAACATGAAACACCAATGAACAAACATCTGAATATGATCTTTTTAGCGCTTTCCCTTTCATCACAACAAGTTAACCCCAGACAAAATGAGCCAATCAATGAGCATGCTCTGGAGTGCAGGTAACTAATGCACACTGTGCATGGACATGTATAGGATTTAACTCTAACACAGTTTTAACAGAAAGGTCTCCAAACAATGATAAAATCATGTCTTTATAATGGATAAAGAGCATGTTAGATATTAAACAACTGCAGGAGTAGCGCTGAACATGCAGTTATGCGTCGTAAAGGTAGCAAAATGTAAACAAAGTAGTATTTTGACTTCCATTCACTATGATTATACCCATTGCTAACAGAGTAAAATAAGTAACCGATAGTTGTATTATAGTTTTGGGACATTTCTGTTGAAAATGTGCCAGAGTAAATCGTATATGATATATGCACATTGCGTTAAATGGAGTGCAGGTATTGGTTACCCGCACTCATGAGCATGCCCATTGATTGGCTAATTTTTGCTGTGGTTTACTTATTGTGACGGCACATAAAGGAAAGGCGACAGAAATATCATATTCAGATGCTCGTTTATTGGTTACTTTTTTCTGTGGTTTCATATTGTGACAACAGAGAACGTGCTTTTATGTTTGACTATGATACAAAAGAGGAATAACATCAAAACACTCCGCAATCTGATTCATACTCGGGGGCTACGCGCCCTCGTACAAATCAGATAGCTTCGTGTCTCGATGCTCTTTCTATTACTTGTATCACAGTTTAGAGATCTTTCCATATTTAAACTGAATACCCATGCATATGCTTTAACAGGTGTGCAGGTATCAGTAACCTGCATTTTGGTTACCGCGCTATCTGTCGGGGACAAATATAGAGCATGATCGTTAATTGGCTGATTTTTTCTGGGTTTTACTCATTTTGACGACAGGGAAAGGGATAACAATAGAACAGTCATATTCAGATGCTCGTTCTCTGGTTACTTTTTTCTATGGTTTTATATTGTGACAACAGGGAACGTGTTTTGATCTATGTGTAAGATACGTTAAACTAACATCAAAACACTCTGTTTCATACACAGAGACTATGCCTCCCCTCCCTCCGACAGCCCTGTGTTTCAATGCTCTTTCGATTATGTAATCTGCATGGCAAATTTTTAAATTGTTACAAGATAACGAAAAATAGAAAGTTTTTAAGAGATAAAATTGGCAGCGTTCATGAGGCATAATGTACAACTTTCAAGAAACTTTATCACCAGCCATCACAACAAGTTACAAGTCCTAGTCACGCTGTGAAGCTTTAATGATATGATTACTATAAAAAATATCGCCGTTTTTTTATTATAAACGAAAAGAGTGAAATAAAGTTCTATGTTGTTTCAGTGATATTGATAAACACAAAGAACAAATATTAAACACTATGAATTTTAACAATTGACAGATATAAGTAAAGCAGCGTTCTCGCCTTTTTTCAGTGCTTGATAGTGAACAAAACTCTGTAACATAAAGAAATTTATACGTTCAAAAAGGCGATATAATTCTGTCAAAATTCATGTAAGAATTATGGGTCTAGCACATTGACGTTATATGATGCTCTATAAAAGAGAGTTAAGTTTCAACACATTCATTCAGTAATTTTGGAGGTACCAACTTGCAGGAGTAAAACTTAACAAAAGTGTGACGGCTGCACCGACTCCTGGGCAAGTATACAGCTCTCCTTTTCTATGAATGGTCAGGCTAAAAAATAAAAGACCACAAAGAAACTTTGTAAACCATACAAAATAATAGAATATTTCAAATAACAATAGAAACATACATACATACTTTGGGTATCACTTATGCACGGGTTATGTTGTAATGTTTTTATAAGATCTGAAATAAAAATATAAGCAACATGTTTTACTGTATACAATAATGATTCTTCCCACTTTAACTGATACTGAATATCTCGCACAAAATTTTGCAACAAGTACTACTGGTATTTATTTATTTAGGTAAGATCAAACTAATATCATATTGACTTTAGTTAAAATTTGACTTTTTATCTTTAAAAAAAAATCAGCACTTGTTATTATAATTAACGAGTTAAGAAAAGAAAATTAAAGGAGTATAGTATTCTACAACGGGGGATGACGGAGAACAAAGGACTAATCCCATTTTAATTAAATTTTAAATGAAAGATAATTGTATACTTTTACAGTACCCTAAATATTCGTTTTAAAGCCAATGCCTTTAATACTTTTTTACTCTTTTTTTATTTATTGTGCCGTTGAACATAGCTATACATCTATATATCTAAATAGACTGTAATATAAATAAGATATAAATTTCCTGTTTTAACCCTTTCCCCCATGAGGATATTGTGAAAAATGGCCGTTTTCACTGAAAAGCCTCCTGTTACAAGTTCAAACTGCTATGAAACTATGAAAAATGCTTCAATACTAATCAAACTTGGCACAAATGTTGACTGGACCATTGTCTTTGTAACGACATGCTCAGTCTTAAATTTCCTGTTACCATGGCAACGAGGGGACATCTCAAAATTGCCAAAAATCACTATTTTGCCTCGATTTTTTCCATCAAAATTTATTTCAAAGTGCTGCAACTGCTCAAGGGATTGAGATAGAGTCAAAGGCTTTTCAGCGTTGGTTAAACGTTACATTATGATCGACCTGGGGTCATTTTTAGCCTCTCACAAGTCCAAAATTTTCTTGGCGATGAGGGGGACTCCGCCCCCCTTCAAACCCCCCTAACAGAAGGGGGCACATCCCACTTCTGGTAACCCCCTGATGTATCTTTTGGATGGGAGGCGGCGCCGAAAAAGTGCTCAATTTTTTAAGCAGCATTTCTCAAACGAAAACTTATGTTTGGGGCCCAAATAGGACATTTTTTCACTATTTGAGGTCTAAAAAAAGGGGGGGGGGGGTGTCAAAAGTGCGTTGCTTCGCGTATATATGTGGTAAAGGGTTAAATTTAGTACTATTGTAAATATTTTTCTTAACATGATTCACAACAGTAAATGTTACTTTAGTTGATTCTGTTTTTTTTCAATTCCTTCAGTTGAAAAACAAGGAAATATTTTTCACGAAACAAACTAATCTTGTTGATAAAATGTAGAATACAAATACTGTACATACATTATAATTATAATGAATTCGTGTTTTTACAGTATGTCTTTATGCAAAACAGGATGAAAATATGAAAGTTCTGATAGAAGAACTGGTACTGCAATTATGAATCAAAATTTAATACTGATAAGGATGACAAGTAGTGGTATTTAAGTATTATACCCATTGCATGGCCGAGTGGTTAACGTATTGGACAAGTAATCTAATGATCGCTAGACGGTTGGGTTCAAACCGTGTCACGGGCAAGTCGTTGTTGACTTGAGCATGAAACTTTTCATTCATTACACAGTACTGGTTGGTACCAGGAACGGGTTTGAAAGTGTGTCTATAAGCTTATAACTTCCTAAACAATCGAACCAATATAAATTCTGTATAAACAAAGTACTATACAGATGATTGCCTATTTTTCACATTCGACGAATAAAAGACTAAGGTAATATAGCTTACTGTTGTATTCAGGGAAGTGGTCACATGACTCTGAACTGTGGGGTGAGCCAACTGATACATGAAAAAAACAAATGCTTTATATAAAACATCAGAAAAAACAAAACAAATATGACGTCCGCTTAATTGTATTAATGCTCAATTTTAAAAGAACATGTTATCGAGAAAAATATTTGGAGAAACAGATTTTTCAAATAAGAGAAACATTGTTTAAAAAACTGATTTGATAAGATTATTCAAAATGAAAATTATTGAAAAATAGCAGTTTCCATTTTATTTTCGATTCGATTCATTTTTAACAACACTAGAAATGTGTCCATAGGACACGGCTGCCCCACACGCCACTGTTATGTCAACCTTATGACTCTAGGTCAAATAGTTTTTGTGCCACAACTAAAATCTTTTACTAAGTAAAGGGCAAGAACTTTACAAATACTGAATAAATCCACAAGCAAACCACAAAGCTGATAAGTACACATGCTGACAAACATTTTTGTAAACTTTCAGGCCTACAAGTCAAAAAAAATTTGAGCTATGCATGAACAAGTTGAAAATTGCAAATTTATACTACTGTAAGTCAAGGGCAATAACTCTTACAAACCTGAAAAAAAATCTACATGTAAAGTCCCAGGTGCATAGTTTCACAGTGATTTTGATCATTATTCCTGTAATTTAGTGATGTTGATCATTATTCCTATAAAGTTTGTTGATTCTTATTCAATCACTCAAGAAACAAATAGCACAACATCATGGAACGGTTTTACTAAGTCAAGGGCAATATCTCTACAAATAAATCCACAAGCGTAACCCAAGGTGCACAACTTCATATGCTGAGCAACATTCCCGTAAGGTTGTATGACTCTACGTAATATCCTTTTTGAGTTACATGCGACACGTTGAAAATTGTATTTTTTTTCTAAGTCAATGGCAATTACTATAACAATACTCAACAAGAAAAGCATTGATGCAAAGCATCAAAGGGCGTTCAAGCAAGAAATGCAGCAGGTGAAGATGAACTTGTAGATACATGATGACAAGATATTCTTATAAACTTTTCAATGGTTAATTGGTTTTGACCAGAATTGTATATCAATTATGAATGAACGGACGAAAGACATTGTTCATTATTTACTTTGATTGGCATGCTAGATATTAGAATTTTACTTGTTATTTCTTTATGATCGTGGTTATTAATATCAACGGATATACATTTATACAATCATTTATAATCCATATGTGTAACGCATGATCAATACCACACTTGTGTAATTGTCCCTGCTTATGTTATCACTATTAGCAAATACCCCCTCTAAAGGTATCTGCTCACACTAATTAAGTAACAAAATGACACTGGTTATATAACCATATTGATTATGTTGAGCATGATTGTTTTATTATATAATAATTGTAATATCTTTTTTAATAAAAAGTACAGATTTTATGAATGGTGTTCTCTTTTCTTTTCTTTTTTTTTGTGTTTTATGTGCCTTTTTAATAATGAGTTTTTACGTTTACTACTATTTTTTGCCATTTCATTTGGAAAACTTGTTCCGGTTAGGTGGTTTCCTGCTTACATCTGTTGGTGCATGATTGAACGGGGAACCAGCTGCAATCGTGCTAATCGCAACTTTTCGGCCTTTTTCGTCACTCTTCGGATTAATGATAATAGCTGATGTAGTTCCGATTGCAATCGTGACAATTCGGGCGATTCCGTCATACTGCGGAATCAGACGAAGTACTATTACGGAAATCTAAGCTATTTTAGTTACTTCGGTAATCTCAGTTTGTTTATATAAATAGGATTTCTATTTTTACTCGATTTATCGGTTTAAACCGTAATCAATTATAAACGAAATTGTTCCGTTTCAATTGTTTTTCAAGACGCAAAAGTTAGTTTCTTTTATAATTGTTTTTTTGTCTGTATTAGATTTTATACAATAGAGAATGGTGACTGTAGTATTCCGTCTTCAAAGGGTGGTCCTGCATGATCGAGTTATATTTAGATCTACTGAACGCAATTCAACTTCTTGGTGAGGTAATGTAAAAATAGCCCATGCATATCATTAACCTTGCCACGTGCTGATCTACAGATAGCGCATCGTATTTTTGAACGTGCAACATAGTTGATACATGCTTATTAATTGGTACCACATAACGAAGTATTTTTGTGCATTTACTTGTCTATAAAGCAAACGAATGATTTCTCTGCGAAAAAGGGGAAATGAAATGTGCACACTTGTTTCACTTCAGTATGATAGATAAATCTCCACGTTTTACGATTGAACATTTTCTTTATTAGTTTTATACAATAGAGAATAGATTTCAAATCGTTTTGACAAAAAATGTTCGTTTTTCCAATAAATAAATAAATAAATAAATCCTTTATGATATACAAATACCATAATTCAAAAAGAAATTGTGATAATAAATTGAAACCAAAAATAGATTTATATCTATAAATAGATTTTCGGAATATTTAGGTCATCAACTCATTCCCTGCGGTCTGGAGGCCGCAGGGTATTGGTACGCGTTTAACTTTTGAGGCATGGAGGAGCACGTGACCTGTTTTCGGTACATGGACGAGCATGTGATCTGTAAACTGTACACGATTGTTTTATTGACCTTTTCGAAAATCTGGCTAAATACCGTTTGTCGGTACGTTACGGAATTACCTCTAGGGAAGTAGTCAGAATTATACCTAATTAAGAACAAAAAACTATAACGTGATATTTCTAATTTTCTATAATTATTTTACCGTTTAAGGTGGAAAAACTTGAATGATGTATTTGAAAATTATCATTGTTTCTTTAATATATGTATCTCAAATTTTACAAACAATAAATTGTTTATACTGAAAATCTACGAAATTAAAATATTCGTAGTGGCATCATGTATTTATAAAAGTAATTTGTTAAAAAGGTTTTACATGAAGATATTTTCTGCGTAAACTTGTGTGTTTACTTTATTATTATTATTTTTTTGCTTGGAATTATTCATAAATGGTAGGCCTATTTAATCATTTTCTTAAAATGAAATAATTGTTTTATGCTTGACCTTCTCCGGCCATCAACGGTCACCAGTTTCCAAAGATCTTCTTCTATATTGATCGATTATTGTCAACTATATTCCTGATACAAACGTTTATTTATTCCCCTCTCCCAAAACAATGTTGAAAATATTTAAATGAAATATCTTTATATCATTAAAAATGTTCCCCGCAGGAAACCATTTTACTTGTCATTCTATTTACAGCTTTCGGATACATGTACATAAATAACATACCATAATAACCCACTGTGTTCTACAAAATGATAAATAAATATACCCCGAAGAGCGCGATTTATTGACAGCAACGGTTATTTCATTTGAAAATGTTTGCATTGCGAAATTCTCCAGTTCGCTATTCATTGTACATATCGCGACATTTCAACTTAATTAATAATCAAGCATCCTCATACCGATCGGAATGATCGGCTTTTATTATGACCGACTAAAAGGCTCGGGAAGTTGCCGGCGCCCTTTCACAAAACCTGATTTCATTCCATAATGGGCGCTGCGCACACAAAAATACCCAGGTGTACAACTTTACATGCTGATCAACATTCCAGTAAAGTTTCATGACTCTAGGTCAAATTCTTTTTGAGTTACATACGACACAAGTTGAAAATTGCAAATTTTTACTAAATCAAGAGCAATAACTCTAAAATACTCAATAAATCCACACAAAAATACCCAAGTGCACAACTACACATGCTGATCATTTCTGTAAAGTTTCATGACTCTAGATCAAATACTTTTTGAGTTACGTGCGACACAAAAGAGAACGGACGGATGGACGGAAGGACGGATGTTCTCACAGGACAGTTATTATGTGGCTTCTTTATTGTTCTCCCTATTTAGAGGTTAATACTTCGTTGCTGCTCGCCATTATGCAATAATGGCCCGACGATGTGCATAATGGCCTAAGGGCCGCAGGCCCGAAGGAAATTATGGACTCAAGGGCCATTATCGCATAATGGCGAGCAGCAACCAAGTATTAACGTCTTTAATACCTATGTCCGAAATACGGCATTTAGACATCGCCGCTAATCTTGGTTGTCGCCCTTTCTAAGAAACGGTTAGTTGTCAATGTAAACAAATATCTATCATTCAATTTAACTCTTCGATTTACTTTGAAAACATGACAAAACAAAATAAATATGAGACAATGTTGTTTTATTGTTCTTTATATCGATAAATACTCTTTATATTTTTTGTGATAAGTTTTTTATGAACGTGTGTGCCTTCAAGAACTGTTTCTGAGACGATCAGTGTCAACGATCCTATCTGTTTTAAAATAAAATAGATCTACCGTCAAACTGAAATCATTTTTGGAAGTTCTGAGGGTCTTGTTTTGACTTGGAATGAGTTATTGTATTCTTTTCTTGAGTTTATAAATATTCAATGTTAAGCTTTGTTGATTGCGATTGATTACGTCATTTAAACTTAAAAGTTTGTGTGCAAGTGACTTTAGTTCATTCAACGTCAGCAGCCATCTTGAAAGTCGCTGAGAGTTGATGACGTCATTCTGTACGTGCGCTCATTCACTCGCCCATTATGGAAAAATAATGCCGAGTAGCAAGGCGGCCAAAATTGCATAATGACCTAGATCTTGCGGTTATGGCCCTGAAATACCCTAGATTTTGTTACTAAATATAGTAACATAGGTATTATTGTTCGTTTTAGCCGTACAAAAGAAAATAGCTACATAAAAGCATTACGGAATGAATGACATAAAAGAGAAAGAACATTACCTATTGTCCCTCTAGCCACATAATTACTGTCCTGTGAGTGCGGACGGACGGGCGGACAAATGACAAAAGTTAATCTAAATCCCTCCCTTAAAGTGGGGGCACAAAAAGGTCAAGTTGAATAATATGAACGTTAAGGTACCATTAAGCTTTTAAAGTGAATAAAAAGAACAAACAGTACACATAATACAAATCTTACATTCTTTTTTAAAATTCAATTGTTTGCTTGAACATTTCTTAACTTCTTGCTTAACAGCATTCACAATAGTAAGCTAAATGTAAAAATGATGGCAAAATTACTGTACTGTATTTTTAATGACTTTTTTTTGGCAGTTTCATGAAAAAGAATGTAAATTATCAAAACTGTCATACTTACAAATAAAAGCAGAAACGACATTATCGTTTCTAAGCACCAATGTTAAGATGCAACAACCTGAAATCACAGTAAAATAAACTATACAATACAGGTTATGATTCAAAAGTATAAACAACAACAACAGTACATGTAATAATAATAATAAATTATAATTGTAAACATATTTTTTCTATTATTACCTTTATTATAATATGATAATTAGGCGAGCATTAAGGGCGAGTATTTCCGTTACTTTTTCCACGGATGTCACCGGGCAAGCGATTTGAGAAACCATAAATATCGTTACTTTCACCACGAATTTCCCCAGCCGAACCTTTAGAACATTTAGCCATTTAAAATCAAACATAAAATCATCAAAATTTTAATATGTACCATATGACGTCAATTTAATATCAAATGGCATTAAGATATGCACTACAGTTTTTAATTGGCGTTGCGTGAGTATTAATTTTTAAAAGTTCTTTTTTAATTAAAGATCAAGTTAATACTTACAAATAAACCAGTTCATGTTCAAAATCCACTTAAACCTATTTTCTGCTATAAATAAAAAGAATGTCTCTCCTTTTATCAAATTGGGACAAAACAAAGATCTGGATCTAAATATGACAAAATGTCATGCGCAAACATGTTGACCTCAGTAATATAAAACGTCCGATAGCGGTTTGTGTATCTTGCTGTACACGTTCTAACAGACAACTTTAAGGTTTCCTTATTTAAAAAATTTAAATTATTTCGGCCGCCTGACTGAATAATAATAATAATAATTATTATTATTATTATTATTATTTTAATAATAACAATAGACAACAACAACACAAACAAAAACAGCTCAAAAGATCAGGACATATAGGAGCGACTGTTGATGATTTATCTTATATATATGTTACCGCGTTGATTTAGGTTTTTAAATGTGGCGTTCAATTAAATATTTTATGATTTCGTCCTTTTTTTATAAATTAACATTAAGTTATAATTTTAAGTCTGCGTCCTTTATAGTCCGCTATGAAACTTTAAATAGATTATATATAATTTCTTGACACATTTTGATGTACATATTTTCTTCTTTTAATTAATTAATATATAATAGAATTACATGTGTTTTAATTTTGAAAAACATAAACGTTTCAAAAACGTTTTATATGCATTAAATATATTCCACTCTTTGTTTCTAAATATAATCCTGGGGGCATTTGCAAATTATGGATTAATTTCTATTTTTATATACTTGTAATCTTGTGTAAAGGGGGTGGGGGTAGGGGGTGGAATATTTTCTTTAAAAAACTCCGTCTATGTATTTACTGTATCTACCAGGTGTACGTGTTTTTGTTTTATTAAAATTGTTATATGCATTCCATTTGTTTGTTTTGGATTCACTGCACATTAACACATAGCGGGCCATGATGCATGACAAATTTGTTAAACATATATCTCACTTGTTTTGTTTGGTCAGACTTTCATATTGGTTTTCCTATTTCTTACATTATGGGAAATGGTCCCTAATCCTACCTAAGAATTGAGTCTTCATGTTAAAGAGATTTTTTTTCAAGAAGAATGAATTGCTTAATACAATAAAATGATAATGCATAAAATGATCTTTTTATATAGGGGTAGCCGACCAAATGCTTTGCAAAATGACTTCAAATAGGATTACCCACCCCCTTTTTGATTGAAATTTTCTGCTGATCACAGGACTGACATACACCTTTTACAATCGGAACGTTCTCGGCTATCATCTATAATGACCTCGGAATTAATACGGATTGAAAGTAGTTCTACCACGTGGTTTCAGATGTAAACAAAAATAGAGAGCGTTATCTTCGATAATGTTAAACGAATGTATACATTTGACATCAGTGAAAAGTCTGGTTCAGTACAGTTATGATTGAGAATATGTCTGACAACGATTTTTAATTTAAATATGCCCACTGATGTACAATTTTAAACAAATCCGACTAAATGTCAACAGGTTGGCATTTTGTACTTTCGGTTTTTCAACCATAATAAAGAATATATAGATAATATATTGTATTATTTCATTTTTAAGTGGACGTTCACTTGATATATTGGAAATACGACTCCCCGCATAAAATTACTATTTGTTTACATGACTAGTTTCCTAGCGTAGGTTAGACCAAAATACCGTATCCGTTCTGTGTATTCATACAACTATTTTGTCCGAAAACTGACAGAAATGGCCGAAAAAGTGCGATTGACACTTTTTATAAATGCAAAAAAATCCAAGTCACAAATTGTCATAGACACTTAATGAAATATTTCATTTCCGTTAGAAAACAAACAGTGTTAGTTTCTAAATTAGTTTTATACTTAAAACATCATTTTTTCATCAAATCATCTCATGTCCCATTGAATCTTACGGTTTTCCCTGCTTTTTTTAATCAATCGCTGGCCATGTTAACAATACGAAAGTCTGATCATGCACGACTTTAGATTGAGATAATATTGTCATTACGTTAGATTTCTTAAACCAATTGCCCGTTTTGTGTCGAACCTTTAAAACCTTTCTGTTATACATCGGTTAAGTACGACGAGTAAATCGACGATTGTTTCCACATGCTTCTAGGCTTTCGCATCAATAATTATCGATACTCTAATTAGTGCGATGGAAACAAAAAACTGCTGTGATAGTTGCGTAACGTACAGTTTGTGACATCGGTTGCATCGAAATCTCAATTAGGAAAGGACGAAAATAAAGTGACTTGTCAAGTGATTTTTCTAGAAATATATTCGGTTATACAGGAATGAAAATAGTTAAATCTTAACAGCCATGCCGGTATTTAACAAGGAAAATAAAGTCAACATTTTTAGTTGCTTTGTACTTTCTAGTTTACGTATCATGTAAGTATCATTTAAAATTATCAGATCATGAAAACATATATATGAATAAGAACATTTATGATAGGTACAAAGATTTATATTCTGAACTATAATTATTCATAATTATAATAGAAAATCTTTGTCTCTTCCAAAGGGAGTTGCTCTACAACGGTTGTACTTAGTCAACATGTCAATTGTTGCTTGGATAAATTATATACCGATGACAATTCATTTATCAAACAATATAATATATCTAAAGTGTATTAAAGCCTTATAAGCATTTTATTATTATTATTATTATTATTATAAAAAGTTAAATCAGGTTGTTCCCATTATAATTCGGGTGATTCTCGAACATAAATTGTCTCTGTAATATAACACACATGAAAATTGTACTTAAACAGACACACTTTTCTGGGAAAAAAATATTATGCTACAAATTTAAGTATGGTTTTAACAATGTTGGTAAGATTTCGTGAATGTGCCAATCGCTGTAAAGGAACTATACAAAATATTTCTTTCATTTTATTTTATGAGTATTATTTACGAAATTCAAAAAGATAGAAAAAAAATGCAGAAAAATGCAGAAGACATTATAGCTTATTATTTTTTTAGACTTTAAGAAGGCCATTTTTTTAAATTTCAGCTGCTCAAGCCATTTACAGTCCTTTTAAAGAGACCGAGATAAGGAATGAGGCCATCTTAAATTCTTTTTTGATCCCGTATCTCGACCGGACTCTCAAACAAATGTCAAAGATCGGATTGAG
>NW_026864193.1:0-19433 GCF_026571515.1 Ruditapes philippinarum
TATTGAAAAATTTTTGTGCCGGAATAACACGTGTCAGTTCAAAAAATATTTAAAGAAGACATGTACATGAGAAATAATTATATGAGTCCACAAAGTTTAACTATTTTGATTATGATTTAGAACAATCTGTATGCCTATACTGAAAACTGGGTCCATTTATTGAAGCTAACTGTTTCAGTAAAATCAAATACAAAATGTATTGCTGAAAGTCGAACTGGATTTTCTGGAAGCGTTTCAATAACAATGATTCGACTCTCCACTTAGGAAAGATCATTTGGTCCATTTGTTATGGTGAAACGGGTGTTGGCAAACAAATTAACTCTGGCTGATTGTTTCTTTTTTATTGAATACAAAATTATTTCCGGGTCATTTTCTTTCCAATAAGACTTTAATATATTCAATTCATTCAGACAGAAAATGCTACATGTTTAGAGCACGTGTATTTTAAAGAAATGAGTTACAACGCAAAACGAATGTGGTTTATTTTTAAAAACATAACAGAAAACAAATCCAAAATGATTCTTAACTCCTCTAATAATATGATATGTTTATCCAGCATATAATTAAAATAAAAGAAATATCACCATAGTTGTTGTTGAATCGTTAACGTTTACTTATTTATAATGATTGGACAAAATCTGTATGTTTGGCCTAGCTAGACTTAGTAAACATTCAGTGTCAAGTGTCATGTGACAATAGGCAATTTCTAGGTAAATTTTAAAATGATCACATTTTTTGTATAAATATGCTTTCCATTACACTCTTGTAAACTAATGGTCACAACATGGACTTTAATGTCACATGGCATTTTGATCATTGTAGATATTCATAGCGTACTATCATCAATACATAAATTGTAATATAGGACTATATTAAACACTCTCCCCATCTGACATTACACTTTGGTAAATAGGGTTCTATTGACAGAATGTTACTATATGCAAACACGCAGAATTTCTTCCAAAACTGAAACATTATACAAGTTAAACATGAAAATACTTCACTGCAGCAGTTGCTTCTTAACACATTACATTATTCTCTATCGGGGGGAAAGTTAAATACATGAATTGAAAGAAAAGAGAACAACTCTTTATTGGCTTTTTGAATTTAATTACAGCGTTAAGAAATAAGTTCAATGCTGTTATTGTAATTGTATCTATTCTAAAGTTACATATTCAGATTTGTAAAGGTATAAGAAATGTTTTTCTTTTTTCTTTAATGTTTTCAATACATTCTCAGGTTATCTTTTGTGTACCATCCTATATAAGTACATTTGAAATACACAATGTAAATAATTTACATGAACAAATAAATTAGATATATGATAGTGTTACCATTAACTAAGGAGAAAAATCAGCAAATTATGTTTACTATTTAATTTTTGAAACTTAAAACATAACATTATAATTGTACAGTGTATAAAATATAATGAATAAGTACATGTAAAGATAAGGCAAATAGAACGGAATTAAAATATCGGTAACTTAATTGGCACGTTATTCAATTTAAATCGTTGAGCAAAATAGAGGTATAGATTTTCAGACAAGGGTGTTGTTAGACAATGGTACCGACACGCATATTGGTCATGAAATAACAAAGTGTTAATACAAAAAAGAAAGGTAGTGAAATGTTGAAATGAATTAAGTATTTAAATCACGTTAATGGTAGAATGGAAATAATAACTCAAGGAGAGAAGTTATTTCTTTTAAAATGTGAGTTTTGTTCCAGAATTACTTTAAATTAAACTTCTGTTGTTTTGATAACATTTTCAAAAGAATAAATATATTTAAGTATATTTGTAAGATACAATGCTAAAGTAATGTAGTATCAAATCATTCAAATATAACTATTTATCTATGTACAATTCAACTACTAAAACAATTGGGCACTTGTTTGGACGTTCTTTTTACAAAATATCTTGCAAATGACTGAATCAAGTACAGATACTGGAAACATTGAATGTTTATGGTCATTTAGATTCAATTATCAGATATGTCTGTCATCCCCGTCTTTCTTGGGAATGGCTGATACACTCGTCATTTCGAAGAACATAATTCGTTTAATGTCATACTTCCATTACAAGAAATAGTGTGATTTTTGTTTTCCGTCTCAGAAAAAACATGACAACGCTTGGATATGATATTGGCTACTGAGTCCTAACAAACTGGCGCAGGCAAACACAGCGTCCCTGGGCTTCTTGAGCAAACTCTGCATGATGTGGGACGCTTGCAGATATCTAATTTCGTAATTTCGAGTCGCGAGGGCACAACAAGCGATTCACTTCCGGAAACATAAAGTTTGTACTTGCCATGCGCCAAGTCCAGCTTTTGAAAACATTTTTTCGGACCGGATGCCCGAGAAACAAGAGTCAGAAATAATAGTTAGAGTATTCGAGCAACAATCATTAGGAAACCCATACTAAGGTAATAAGACAAAAATCTCGAATCTATATAATACAACAAAAATCAATAGTAAATTTTGCACCATTTTAAGAGTTTCTGTGTAATTTGGCATACGACTTTGTAAAGTAATACCGTCTGCCTATGCCCGAAATTAGTATTTAACTGGTCAATTGAGCTCCTAAATTCACATAACGTGTACTAAAGCTTAAATAAACGTTGCCAACATAACAATTTAGCGTTTATATCTGAAGATAATTAATCAGTATCAAAATACATAACGATAATTTGTTGTTGCAAACAGAAAATTAATAGCAGAAATATTAAGTAAAATGAAACTTTTAAAAGCTAAATTAGCAATGTGCCCATTAGAAAAGACGACCAAAGATTCGTCCGCATGCTGGTAATTTGGCTAAAATCATTAAAATCCATTAACTGATCAGCGCACATTTTTGATCTAATTAATCGGATTCGTATAATTTGATTTCATTCCAAATATAATGGAGAAAAGTTGGCTATTTAGAGAACAATTAATGAATTATTCAATAATTTGCTAGTGTTATTTTTCCCAAAGAATATCCATTTCATTTAAGGTTACATTTACACGGATTGTGTAGAATTTGGACGGCAATACTGGTCCTACACGTGTAAAATGCACGAAAAAATTTCGATTTGGGAAATTTAGTATTGGAATGTGAACATTATTTTGCAAACCGCCATCGACGTGAACAACGCGTGCTCCAAAGTTTAACCAAGCAACATTTTATTTAAATGGAATCTTCTACAGGCTAAAATCTCTAGAAATTCATTTGTATGAACGCAAATGAGTTTTGATACAGAACGACTTCCTAAAGCCCAACACCATTATCTTTACTTGCGATATTAAAGGCGGGAAATTTAGGCGTTGAAGAGGAGATGGAAAGTATTCAAAGCGGCTAATAAATGGGCGGCACATCACTGTGAAAAAAAAAGGATTCGAACCTACAGCCAAGAATCAGCGTGCTTGGCTAGGAAAAGGCCTCTATAGGATAAGAAAATGCCGATAATACCGGGTTCACAAATTTACGGGAAGTGGTTGTTCCAACCGGACTTCTTACAAACGAAGAACAGTAGAATTATATATGCCCTATGACGTCCACACAGGAACGCTGACGCAAAACGAAGACACAGTAGACATGTCGGAAAATTTGAACGCCATGCATCGACCCGGAAGTGTGTTCGAACTAAAACTTCCCCTGGGCAGGCCCCGATAATGTTAAAAGTGTTTAAACCGCTGCGTGTCAGATTCTTTAGTTTTCAGATAAACCATTACGCCTTAGGAAAGTCACCTTATTCTAAAAGCTCTAAACAATATGAACAAAACATTGTGGTAACAGTTTTCAAATATGAAAGATAAATCATTTGTGAGACCAAGACTTGAACCTGTGCCGCCAAACGGACCCATATCGTTCCCCAGAAGGCGTATACCTCGCTGCAAACACGCAATATAACATAGCAATAACCTGTTATGATATACAGAAAGGTGACGTCAAAGCGTTAGAATACACGGACACGCAACCCCGGCGTTCTCTTAACATAGTAGGTTTTTTAATTCTAATTTCATCGATACATTTGTCTAGAGTTCATTCAACTTAGTTTTTACAATGAACCAGATTTAAGACCGTTATTTAGGATTAAATTTTACATATTCCTAGATTTCCCATAATATTGTGTGCTAACGACTTTTGAAAATTTTGAGTAAGAAAAATTTTTTTTTAATTTTAAAAATGCTAAAACTGGAAATTCTGGGAAAAAAGAAAATGGACAGCACTGATAATGAAGAAAATTATCATTAACGTCCTCTAGCGTTTCAGAGATTTACAAAAGTTTTTTTTTATAGATGCACCGTATAAGTTTTTTAGGCGTCAAAATAAGTTTGATATAGTATTTTGTCGCGCATGTTTCAATCTGCGTAGGCAAAAAAGCATCGCCCTACTAAAAATATAATAGAAGTTCATAGACAATTTTCCGTGTTAGTATAAAAGTATAAAAAAATACGAAATAGCTTTTTTAAAAAAACCATAAAAGAAAGCCTTTAAAAGCTTTGTGGCCAAGTTTTGCCATTAAAAGGCATGTAAAAGACGATTGTTTTAAGAAAAACTCTCTAACGATCACGGACCTGAAAAATTGATTGTTTCAAAAATGTGGAAATATATCTAAATAGCTGATATAAAAAACGAGGTTAAACATACTGAAAAAGTCAGAACACTGATAATGCATTTTAAGTTTTCAGTTTTACCTGACTTTATCCTTTGTCCGATTGATGCCAAACAGAAGTCACATAAATTTAAATATTTCACATTTTTTTCCGAAAAAATTAATGGGTAGTGAAATAACACACTTTCGAGAGATTTGACAGCTTAAAATTCAGCACCTTGTGCTCTGTTTAACTAGTAAAACTAAGAGGGTCATTACAGCCCCTGAAGACTCAACTGAATCCACTGCATTAGCTAAACTAGATAGTTTTAATTCACAATGCTATACACCAAAAATGTTATCTTTGAGCTTTGAGAAAATATTATCAAGTTACCCCAGGTCATGATTTGAACAACTTGGTGGTGGTCTACTTTTGATCATACGAGGGGTGATCCAAAAATTCGTGGACAATGTGTGTATCTCCATAACGTGACGTCCTACCGAGGTGAACTCTTT
The DNA here is from genome assembly GCF_026571515.1 of Ruditapes philippinarum. Taxonomy (NCBI): domain Eukaryota; kingdom Metazoa; phylum Mollusca; class Bivalvia; order Venerida; family Veneridae; genus Ruditapes; species Ruditapes philippinarum. The sequence goes on from NW_026864193.1 coordinate 5,091, forward strand.
TGGGATATTTTTAATAAATCTTTTTTAAATTGACCAAATTTTAAAACCCCAATTGCATTTTTTATTATATTGAAACATAAAAAAATTAAGTATAAAAAATCGTGGCGCAGCTTACTTTTTTCTCTGAAATGAAAACGTTTTTCATCTCATTTAAAAAACATGTAAAACCCGTGCAAACAAAGAAAAATGTGGGAAAAGTTTAAAACGTTGTTTTTTTATGTATTTGCGTCATTCTGTCAGATTAGAAACATTTTGGAAGTTATTTTTCGCTGTGCTTTAAAAAACAAAGGTTTCTAAAAAAAAAGCTTTTTAAAAAAATGGGCGTAAAAGGATCCCGCAAAAATTCGGACAGTTATACAGTTATTGTAAAAACCCTGGGGGAAAACAAAACAATGGATCGAAAGTTGAAAAAATAAACCGTCAAAAGTTCGTTCCTTTGTTTTCCAGCTTGGAGCAAATACTCAGTCATTACCCTATTTCCCCATGACTTTCCCGTGCGACCCCCGCCCTTTTTTTCCCAGGTTAAGAAAGAGTTGAGAAAAGGGAAAAAGTTTTTACAATCCCGGACGAGTTGAGAGGACCACCCAAGCATATTGTCATCATTCAGCCAGGAAGGGATCAATACATTTAGAAAAATTGGTCCGCCCCCATGAAAAAATTGTGCGGTTAAAGGGGAATACTTTGAAAAAATTATAAGGGAAAACGGTAACATAGATTATTCCTATGTAGCATAACTCGTGAGCTGCGCCCTTTTTTGTCATTTATGTATATAACTGGTGCAGAATCTTAATTCTTGTACAATCTTAAAACAATATTTTGAGAATTTATCGACATATGCTCATTTAATAAAACTAAAATTTTTCATGTGATTTGCTTTATTACTTTTTTTTTTTATGCAGCGTGCCAAGAATTTTTGGATCACCCCTGTAAAAACAAAAAAGGTTTATCCTTTGGGGTTTTTTTTCTAATAAGATTATTTAAAAAAAATAAACTTCTAATTGAGCTAATTGAATCCATGATCAGAAAATTTTTGGAATATGCCCCAAATAAAAATTTCTTTATACATGTAAAAATAATGGGTAAAATGATTTGGGGAAAAAAATGAAAAAAGGTTTTCCAATTTGACCACGGGGTTAAAATTTGAGAAAATTTGGGAAAGTATCTATTAATGAAATGCTCCTCACCAAAAAATCTTATTTGGGAACAGAAATTTTTTAAATTTTTTCCTAGTATAGAGACCCTTGTGGAAACGGCAGATGGACATATGGAGAAACCATTGATCATAAAAGCTTACATTTGGGAGCTAAACAGCTAGAAAAACTTCTTAAAAGTAATAATAAAACAAAACAAAAGAGAAAAAAAATATGCAGTAATGTAAGTCATGTAAAAAGCTTTTTTGGTCCCTCCTTTTTTGGGAAAAACAATTTTCAAAAAAATAAAAAATCATTTTTTAATGCCCCTGGGGATACTCATCACAATACTGTATTCTAAAAAACACCAGAATGTTTTTAAGCAAAAGGCAAATAAAACACATTAATAAAAATTTCAATCAATCAAATAAATGATATTTAAACAAGATTTAAAAAAAGACTCGATTAAAGCACCGGGCAATTTTTTTTTCAAGTAAAGTACAAAATAACTACTAATGAAAAATGTGAGGATAATAGAAGAAGTCACTAATGATTTTTTTTTCCTGCATAAGTATCCTGATTGGGCACAGCAATTTAACAAATTCGCTTGAAAAAATTAACCTAGACAGATAAAAAAACACAAATTTTTGAAAAAGGGGCCCCATATTCCAAAAAATCAAAAAAACTAACATGTAACTTTAAAAAAAAAATGGACCTTGCAAAAAAAACCAGCATTGATTGGGGACAGACTTACAGAATTTTTAAAGTTTTTAAATTAAAAATCATTTTTTTAGAGAAAAAACAAGAAAACGTTTTTTTAAACATAAATCCCCTTCAGAAAATTCTTTTTCTTTATGAAATTTTAAAAAAAAAAATTTTACCCTTCATCTTTTGGACAGAAAAAAATTCCCAAAAAATTTAAAAAAATTATATAAAACCCTTGAAAAACTTTTGAATTTTAAAAAATAATTCCAATAATTTTTGTTTTTGAGAAAAATATTTAATAGATTTCTTCCTTACCAAATATGAAAAACATCTATATTTAAATAAAGTTAATGGGAAGTTAAAAAAACATTTTAGCAAAATGGGGACCTTTAAAATGGACCCCTAACCCCTATCCCAAAAAGAATAAACCTTAAAGTTACAACCACCAAATATGAAATACATCTGTATAAATAAAGGGTGTAAGGGGAAAAGTTAAAAACTTTTTACACTGGTAAATCCCCTGCCCCCAAAATTTTTGTCTTTGTATTGTTTAAAATAAGTTGAAAACTTAAACCCCATTGGTACAGGTGGGAACTTATGAAGAAAAATTCCAACTTGCCGTTCTAGGTTAACCTCGTACGGACAGACAGACGGTTCAATTACTATATGCCCGGGGGCATAATAATAATGTAATTATACCATGATTAATTTTTAAATCTAACATAAAATACATATCAGCTAAAATGACATGAATTCTGTTGACCGAATACACTTCAAACTTGCATTCACTTTAGTTATGCTTTGAAATGGAATACAATGACATATAATATCATACAAAATATAAAATAAAGAAAATGTCAATATAACAAACTCTGCAACAAACTTTTGATGTTCAATAAATAATTCACTTAATATGTTAGTTTTATGTTTAGATAATGCAATATTTATATGCATTGTTCTTCAAACCAGTTTATGTCTATGCAAATATTACATACTGAAATACATTATTTGTGAATAAATATTGATTGTTTATTAATTGTATTAACATAATTTGGGTGAAGGTTTCAAGCCTAATGGCAAACATGTTTATTTGTAAATCAATATGGTGGAACTCTAGCCTTAATGATGTTAGAAGCACTTGAAGTGCCTCTCTCGAAACAATTTCACCCACCTACACATATCTGGAATAGGAGACCCCATCAAGAGTTACGAAAAACGAAACCAAATAATGGAAAGTATGCTATGAAACAACTGATCTATCTAATAATGTATAGCTATATTTAACAGCAAAAAGGTTCAAAACCATGAAAAAAAAATCATAGCACATTATCACTGTAAATCATTTGGTAAACAGAGCCAATCTGTTATTCTTCTTTTCAATATGCCATTTATGTACACTTTACAGATAATCTTTTCATTCAATGAATTTTCAGTTCAGTAGATATAATAAATACAGTAATAAGTTTTGCCACACAATAACCTTTAAAACAAAGGTATTACTGTTCAAAAAGCGTTTTATACAGCACATTTTATCATAAATTTAGATTATATTATTTTAGTCAATAAAGATTTTTTTTTGTGTGATAAAAATTTCTTCCAAGGACTATAAGCATATAAAGTAGCCCTTATAGAACTTGCCATTAACTAAATAATACTAACTTTATTAAAATGTTTATATCTGTTTTTACCGATATTTTAGTAACAATGTATTTTTACACAGTAGGTGAGCAGTCTGTGGCTTGGAAGATCACAGAAGTTTAACTGACTCAACACACATGCACTTAGATTGAGAATCAAACCATAGATCACTCGTACCTTAATGCCCAGCTTAAATGAACACAAGTAAATGAAAAGGTGACCCTTTACCAAGAAAGTTCACATTATAAAGAGAAAGTATTTCATTTTGACTGAATTATACTATACCATCATTCATGTTAAAAATAAGATGTGGTTGAAAACCTTTGAAACGCATGTCCTTATAACTGCAGACAAAAGCAATAATAAGTAAATATTTACCAGTCAATAAGTCATCTGCAGCATTTTATCACCATGCATGTAAAACACCAAATAAACTACATGCATTATTTATATCCTTTTTCATGACAATGCAATTCAATATATATAGAATTTGAGAGCCACATGTGATGCATAAACAAAACATACACAATTTGCAAGGCGATTTTAAGACTAGAAAGACTTTTTGAACAATGTTAATGTAGGAATTATGGAATGGATGAACAAATTAAATACCTAACATTCTACTTATAATTCTATATATAAAGTATATCAATTCAAAAGTTACTTTCTTATAACATTTTAGAAAGAAATTACACAAGTGCAGTCAGTGAAACAACACACTAGGTTTTATTCTCTGTGTTTAATAGTGAAACAAAGAGCATCAATAATTTAAATTTTTAGAAAGGAATAAACAAAAAGGAAGATTTCATTTAAATACATGAAAAAAATGCGAGTCGTCAAGTTTACAAAGGGCCATAAATCAGTCAAAATCCGTGCAAAATCTATGCTAGTCATGGGCCTTGGATAGTGATCGTCAAATATAATCGTGAAGACATGTTGCAAGTTTATGCCTTCAAAAGTTTTGAAAATTAATCTTAAACGACATATATAATTCAGACAATTCATTATCATCCCTTAATTTCAAATCCTAGATGTTTTAAACTAGAGGTCATAGAATAATAATGGTCATAATCATGGCAACATTTAAATGGAATAAAGATGAATCTACCTAATGATATTAACTAGTGATGAGAAATGATTAAGCACAAATAAGTACAAAAATGAACTTGAGACTTTATGAAATTCATCTTTATAAGAGGTCTTTTATCATTTTTGTGTCTACATATCTCAAGATGCCTGTATAAATATGGTGTAAATAATTTTTTCTTAAAATTTCTAAAACACAGTTTCTGGAATGTTGATAACAGAATACTTCTATGTAAAAATATAAAATGTGACCACATAAAAATTAGAAATTTAAATGTACATGTATATAGTAGCTAGCTATTAGACTCTGAATTGTCATACTTATATATAACAAATAATTATCATTTCAACTGTTACTCAAATTTAAAACATGTCAAAAGACTATTTTTATGGAACTTTACAAGTATAAAGTTTAACCTTTCAAAAAAAAATCAAAAATTATATTCCAGAAACATGATAGCTACAAAACAGTCAAAACATTTCAACGTTGCCTACAGCCAGATTTCATAATGAAAATGTAGGACTATCTTTATATATCTAAATTCTTTGAAGACAAAGATAACAGTTAAAGCTCAACAAAAAACACCAAGGGAGTTAATATCTCCCTAAATAAACTGTCATGTTGAATACATTCAAATCAATTTTATCATACATCCTTAACAATCAAACATTAAAGTCTTTCAGACTAGAGTAACAAAATTATTTTACAACACCTTGAGGTTGTCTGAAGTATTAAAAATCATTCTTATATTCTTCAACTACATACAAGACCAAATTCAAAGTATATGACTGTTGCTTTCAGTTTCATGTTTTAATTATTTTTTTTTTCAAATCTTTGTAATGGGTACGAGATTATGACTTTCTTTAAGAAATTATCATTCTTCAAGATTTAATATGTTAAGATTTTAAGGATTTTTTCAAGTCATCAATACAACAATATAATTTATGTAGCCAAACATCATATAGCCACTGAGGATGTATTTTATACAATCAACACAAATATTACAGAATTGACAGATGAATGCAAAACATCAATGTCCCATTACCACTGACATCCCTGATAAAAAAAAACATAACATAAGAAAAAAAATATAATCAATTTATTAAGCAATGAAATCATTCTACCTTCTCGGGTTTTATCGGTGAACACATTTTCCCTCAATAGGACTGCATTCTTTCTTGTTCTGAACACTCTTGTATACCGACTGTCTCCGGAAGTGACCTCGTGGATCCAGTCCTCTTTCCTACCCTCCAAAATTCATAAAAATACCTCTATGAATCTTTGAAAAAAATGGAAGGGGTATGAAACTGTTTTTGACTATCACCTGCTGGGCCTGATTCTCCCACGGAATTCTGGGAACTTTTTAAATGATCACATGACATGTTTAAAAGACTCTCATTGGATGATTGTAAATCTCCCAATTGCATTTTGGGTAATATTTGTTTCCTTTCCTGTCACATCATGCTTCTCATAAGAATATTTTATATTTTCACAGGAAACGGACTTTTCAGCAAGGTCAGGTGACTTTGATTCAACATATGATGCAGATTTATTATTATTTGGAACGCTTCGTACATCATCATCACTCTCATTATAATCTAGTTTTGCTCCTTTTAAAGAAAATCCACCAGTTTGCTCTATGGCTGTATCAGATTGCACTTGCGTAAGTTCTGTATAAGAATCTGCCGAAAATATTTGACTAAAATTTCTAGATATTTTTTCATCATAAGATGCTGTTCTTTCATGTGTTTTTTGGTTTGACAACGTTGGAGCATGGTCTTCAACTGATGCTGGTCTCTGATTGGTTGATTCTGTTTTCTGTTCTTGATCCTCATTGGGTGAAGAAGCTGAGTGATTCTCTTTATCATAATTTTCTATCACCATGTAAGAATGTCCCAGTAAAACAATACTGTTGAACACTTTGAAAGACATCAAGCTGAAAAGAAACATACATTTCATTACTTAGTCTGTTTCCAGTATAATACCTCTTTCAAAATTTCAGTAATATAGATTTTAAAAAATGATATAATCTGCATTCTTAAACTGTAATGTACCACCAATACTCTGCAAGTTATTACTACTAAGTAATTATCGGCCAAAATAATACTTAACAAGATATGTTTGTAAAACATGTATGCCCCCTATCAGCAGCCAATTAGTCATGTGACAAGGTTATTATGCATGACTTCTGACCCAGTGATCAAACAATTAATAAGGGTTATCAAGTATCTACTGGTCATGACCTTGACCTTTGACCCCTTGACCCAAAACTCAATAGGGGTCATCTGCTGGTCACGATCAATCATCATACAAAGTTTGAAGTTCCTAGGCCTAAGCGTTTTAGTTAATTGATCAGAAACTGTTTTTACCTACAAGGTCAATGTGACCTTGACCTTTGACCCCAAAATCAATAGGGGTCATCTGCTGGTCATGACCAATCACCATGCCAAGTTTGAAGTTCCTAGGCCTAAGGGTTCTTTTATTATTGATCGGAAACCGTTTTAACATACAAGGTCAATTTGACCATGACCTTTGACCCCAAAATCAATAGGGGTCATCTGCTGGTCATGACCAATCATCATGCCAAGTTTGAAGTTCCTAGGCCGAAGCGTTCTTTAGTTATTGATCAGAAACCGTTTTTACTTACAAGGTCAATGTGACCTTGACCTTTGACCCCTTGATCCCAAAATCAATAGGGGTAATCTGCTGGTCATGACAAATCACCATACCAAGTTTGAAGTTCCTAGGCCTAAGCATTCTTAAGTAATTGATCAGAAACCGTTTTTACTTACAAGGTCAATGTGACCTTTGACCCCTTGACCCAAAACTCAATAGGGGTCATCTGCTGGTCACGACCAATCATCATACAAAGTTTGAAGTTCTTAGGCCTAAGCGTTTTTAGTTAATTGATCGGAAACCGTTTTTACCTACAAGGTCAATGTGACCTTGACCTTTGACCCCTTAACCCCAAATCAATAGGTCATCTGCTGGTCATGACCAATCACCATACCAAGTTTGAAGTTCCTAGGCCTAAGGGTCTTAAGTTATTGATCGGGAAAAGCATTTTTTACCTACAAGGTCAATGTGACCTTGCCCTTTGACCCCTTAACCCCAAAATCAATAGGGGTCATCTGCTGGTCATGATCAATCACCATACCAAGTTTGAAGTTCCTAGGCCTAAGGGTTTCTTTAGTCATTGATCGGAAACCGTTTTTACCTACGAGGTCAATGTGACCTTGACCTTTGACCTCTTGACCCAAAATCAATAGGGGTCATCTACTGATCATGACCAATCACCATATCAAGTTTGAAGTCCTTAGGCCTAAGGGTTCTTTCGTTATTGATCGGGAAACCATTTTTACCTACAAGGTCAATGTGACCTTGACCTTTGACCCCTTAACCCCAAAATCAATAGGGGTCATCTGCTGGTCATAACCAATCACCATACCAAGTTTGAAGTTCCTAGGCCTAAGGGTTCTTTTTGTTATTGATTGGAAACTGTTTTTAACCCAAAGAGGTCAATGTGACCTTGACCTTTGACCCCTTGACCCCAAAATCATTAGGGGTCATCTACTGATCATTGACCAATCACCATACCAAGTTTGAAGTTCCTAGGCCTTAAGTTTCTTTAGTTATTGATCGGAAACCGTTTTTGCTTACAAGGTAAATGTGACCTTGACCTTTGACCCCTTGACCCCAAAATCAATAGGGGTCATCTACTGGTCATGACTAATCACCATACCAAGTTTGAAGTTCCTAGGCCTAAGGGTTCTTTAGTTATCACTCGGAAACCATTTGGTCTACGGACCGACAGACCGACGGACCGACAAGTGCATAACAAAACTTTCAGGTGTGACCTGCTATGCATTAGTTTGAAGTAGATATATTTTTATATCATTGTTTAGGAATGATAGAAAGACAGATTCATTTTATGTGAATTTTTTTCTGAAATTTCTGCTACCAAAATCATTTTACAATATCCACTGAACTCAATTTTGGTGCAGCCTCTCATTTGAAGACAGTTGAATATGGACAAGTTTTAATGGCAAGACAGTTATTTAAAATCATTTTACATACATGTATGTCCTTCCATTTTCATTATAGAGACAGATTTATTTCAACATAAAATGTATACCTACATGGAAATGACATTATATTAAAACATACATTTATATTTTCTATCTAGTCAATTGGAAAGCAATTCAAATGATATAATCAACATACCATAGATAGAGAAGAAACAATATAGTGAAGTCCATGTATGTAGATAGAGGTACAGATTTACTCAGTATTCTGTATAATAGACAAGCTAGTGGTAGTGGTGTCAGACCCATACGTCTAGATACCAGGTCTGAGTGATCAGTAAATGCCTGTAGTATACAATATACAATAACAATAGAAACTTTATAATTATAAAATGTAGAATATTTGTTAATATCTTGATAAAAATTGAAACCAAATTACCTTAACTGAAATAAGGAATTTGGAAAATTCTGACAAAATTGTTAGCTAACCATGCCCACTAAATTACTAGATGAATTTTTGTTAAGGAATGTTTTAATCCCATTTTCATACATAATCTGTGTGCTTTAAATCAATTAAAACTGGTAGAATCTTTCCCCAGATATGACAATAAGAATATGAAAACAAGGTAACTTGAATTTTTTGAAATCTTTGAATTTTGCCAGTTATAGCTGATATACAACAGTTACTGTGTTACACACATAAAAGAGTAAAACTTCTTAATTTTGCATTTCTATACAACAAATGCATGTTACAGAAAGGAATTAACATATTTTTAAGTAGAGTGGGGACATAGTGGTTAAGGTGTCTGCCTCACACCCTTGGGATCGCAGGTTCAAGCTCTACTAGTGTCAAGACCATGTTTCCTAATAGTATTGGTAAGTTCCAGGAAGAGGACAATTTGGGTGATTTTTTTAAAGTAATTTATAATCAAGTTTAGACTAATAGGGTTTAAACTAACATATTACTATTCAAAATGCTGACATGAGATATGACCTGAAAACATTGCATTCTCAGCAAATACAAATCTAAACTTCCTGAAATCAAATATCATTGTTACCTGACTTTGTCTGCTAGTTGCCATATCCAAGGCTAACTTTACTTTAAATTCTCTATAGACCTGTAATAAATTTGTAAAAGATTTTATCTCCATTTTATTTCCATTCTCAAGTATTGTTCATAAAAGCATACCACATCTTATTTATATTCAAATTAAGTTGAATAAGATTTCATAAACAACTTAGCATATACTACTCAAGATAACTAGATTTACATCATATTTCCATATGGCTGGTGTTTCCATTTGTCAAAGTTAACCTATTTTAGTCAACAATATTTTCAGCCTAAATAATTAACATGTAAATGTGTAAGTGTTTTAGTAAAATAGAACAACATTTATTGCACTCAGCCCTGCAAAAAAGTCCCTCTAGTTAAACTCTGTGTGTGTCTAAAACAGTCTACTAAATGTTAGACCTCAAGTACATTAATGTTCCCTTAACATGTAAAACTTTGTTATAAGAGTGAACTGTGTTGCAAAGTATTAATATAAATCTTAAGAACATACAGAAAGTTTTAATATGTTTGTTTGTTTGTTTGATTGGGTTTTATGTCACACCAATACAGAATAGGTCATATGGTGAGCTTTACTGGTGGAAGAAGACCTTTGGTGCCCCTCCATGCATTATTTCAGGCACGAAAGGTTTCTATATGTTAAATGGACTTATATAACATACTGTGATATTATCCAACAAATTAAAGAACTGTATGTTGTATTTTCAACATTAGAATTATATAAATATATCTTACATCTGCAGGTATCTCATTAAACTTGAGAATAAAAGCATGTTTCCCCCAGTCCACTAAAACCTCAGATAAAAGAACCATTAGAGCATCTGGCAACAAAACCCATAAATGATCTGAAATATACATATACAATCACTAAAATATAAACCAAGAATAAAACATCATTGACAAGCACAAAATAACATTACTCTTCTCAAAAGTAATTTGTGTTTTATCACAATATATGTCTTGTTTTCCACGTATTAAATTCATTATGTATTTATTTATATCAGACACATGTAATATAACAAAATCATGATGCCATTGTTTAACAAAACACTTGTTAAATGTCAAATCTAAGTTCACTTTCATAAATTTCAATGCGTTTCATCACTTGATAAAACAGAAGCTCACTTTTTAACTATTTCTTCAACTTGTTCAATAAAATTTAAATGTGTATTTCATGCAAACAGCACCTCTGTTTTTTAATCAGCCAAAATGTTATACTGTTCATTTAAGTATAATAATTATGTTACTTATAATAAATAATGTTAATAATGTTAAAATATATATCAGTTTATTAATCCTATGGTAAGATTCACAAACTTAATTACATGTAACTCTGCTTAATTCAGCATATAAATACTGGCCACATGGCTTCAATTTTTTTAAAATATTTACAGCATAAAATTCTTTTTAATTCTTTGGCTAATTCAATACGACAGGGTGTACATACAACAACAAATTCTAAACATTTTAGTTTAAACATACTTCTTTCCTCTTGTGATGATAGCTTTATACATATTTGAAATACACAAATGTACATGTATTCTAAAGTAAATTTATATTTTCACATAATAATAATAATAATAAATACCACATTTATATAGCGCCCTTTTCATTAAAATGTTCAAAGGCGCTTTACATCAATCATATATGTCTAAAACAATATAAATGAACAGGATTATGAACATTAAAAATATTTTGCATTAACTAATTAAAAGTATAAATTATGGAATTATTTTTACATATTAATACAATATAACTTAAAGATCCTTAAAACTCACTTTACAATATTATTGTCATACATTAAAATTGTCTTCAATATATAATAATAGATAAGATCTTGCTAAATCATCATTATAAAACAATAGAAATACTAAATTGATTTAAAAATTGTTTGTTTAAAAAAAAAATAAAAAAATATATAAAATATAAAAAAAATAAAACTTTTTAATAAAACTAATATTCAAATAACAGATACTTCGTAATTCACTGTTTATAAAATTCATTCATAAACAGTCACTGATTATTTTCCATAAGCTAAATTGAAGTAGTGTGTTTTAAGATGTTTTTTGAAACTTTCTACTGTGTTACAGTTTTTTAGATGACTTGGTAGTGAATTCCATAGCTTAGGAGCTGATGCCGAAAAACTCCTTTCACCAAATTTCAGTTTAGTTTTTGGTTGCACTAATCGTACAGGTGCATTTGAAGAGCGCAGATTTCGGGAAGTGGAATAAACTTGAATCATTTCCTGCATATATGATGGAGATTGTTGTTTCAGTGACTTGAAAGTATGTAATAAGATCTTGTAATTCACTCTATATTCGATTGGCAGCCAATGAAGATCTTTCATCACTGGTATAATATGATCTTTCCTAGATGTACGTTTAATCACACGGGCTGAAGTATTTTGAACAAGTTGAAGTTTTTTCATGGTTTCATGTGTAAGCTACTTTTTACACTAAGTCAGCTTTATAATTTTAAGACAGATATCTAGAACAAAAGTTATATACCTATATCCCAGGCAACTTCATTCATGTTTCGTACACAGACAACAGCCAGCAATATAACATAGTGAAATCTTTCCTTCACATCACTACATGCTATCTGATATAGATGACTCACATCTACCTTCTTAAACAGGTTACTCTTTATCTCTACAAACTGTAATTGTTAAGTAACACAATGTACATATTTGTGATAACTCTGGTAATTTGTTTAATTTCATAAAACTACTGCTGTTAAATCTTTTGAGATAAAAGAACAATAAAGTAAAGGCAATGAAACTAGTAAAAACAATATGTTCAGCTCAACAAGGTTTTGTACTGGTGACATAACAGGTAAATTTCTTTATTTTAGCCTTAAAATCATAGCATAAAGTTTAAATACTCTGATAATCAATGTCATTGGATTAAAGGTCAGAATGTTGTTTCAAATTAATATTTTCACCTGACATGGGTTTCATTATTGACTGACAACCTGGTAAATTCTTATGCCACCTGGCTTCTTTCATTAGTTTGTAAAACAACCTTTTACTGACTGGTACTTGTAATTATACAAGATAACTACAACTCTTTGTCTGCTGGCTGAGTGACGGCACTTGAATTTACCCAAGCCATCACATCCTTACCATGTGATCATGGTCAGTGCTGTTTGCTATTTAGTCTGTATGTATTTTCAGATTTTCAATAATGAATGTTTTGCGAGATAGAAAGATGGACAAGTCAACTTAAGATATTCATCTTGTTTATAGTTAAGAAATGACACAGCTTCATTCAAACAAAATAAAAGACCCTGTCACTATGATATGTTCAGTGGTAATGGTTTCACTGTTATAATAACTTATTTCTACATCAATGTATAGAGAATCATACTTACATTATTGGACATCATGATCACCAGTAGAGATTTATTATGAGAATTAAATGCCACGTTTAAAACTGTTGCTTGAAACATTATCAACATACAATGTATAACTGTATATAGTGTTAAGGAAACATAATCAATCTTCTACATAATTAATTATCAATTATTCTACATTAGTATATGTAGTAAATAATTATCAGTTACTCTACATGATGAAATCATTATTAATTATTCTACATTCTAACACAACCCGCAGTTTTCCCTATTGAACATAGAACAACCGAAAGTGTGTGTTATTTTGCAATAAAATCATTGTTTGACGTTCTATATTTAGACATGTGACATAATCATTATACAAGTGACATAACCACTAAAAATGTGCTTCACTGAAAATGAGTACGGAAACAAATCAGGCTCAAGTTAGCTTAATATCAGGTACGGCAGCATTTATTTGATGATGTTGTGTTATAATCGAAATAATATATCCATATTGGTGATTTTATTGCTTGATAAAATCACTGTTTGTTGTTCCGATGCGCATCATTTTATCACTCGGGCTACGCCCTCGTGATATAATTCTTCGCATCCAAACTTCAACCAGTGATTTTATTGAGCGATAAAAACACAGTTTGGGATATATTATTTCTTAATTATATAATTAAATAATAATCAATTTAACTTGTTATACTAAAATGATTTAATACCACAATTTATTATACATTTTGTATATATAAACTATATGTTAAATACAAAGTTACATATTAATTGTACAGTCATATGAATGTAAAATCACACATGTATATACTTAATATAGAAAATTTGTGACCAGTCACTAAAAATAAATTCATTTTCAGTAATTTCCCCTCTGAACAAATACATTACCGTTTTAAAGAAATCACAGATCTTTATCAACAGATAATGTTGTTCAAAAGTATTTATTTTTGCACTAATACTATGTTTTTGTTTTTCCATCAAAGTAAATATCCTTTTTGTGACCCTAGGCATGGTCCTTGTATTTGATTGCTTCATCTGTGTCTTAAACAGTTACCACACAATTGTGGGTTGTAGAAATAGAGCATCTAGCCTCTGACGAGTTTCAAAACTAGGTTTCTGAAACTCTAACTTTACACTATTTCCTATCATTCATAGATAACATTACATATTTATTTCATAAAGAGGTAAACTTTATGTATATCTAAAAGGATACTGACATAAACTATTGCTATAAGTAGATGAGGCAATGTTCCAATATGCTCTCTTCTTTTACCCCGTGGTTCAGTGGCTGTCCAAAACAAAGCATCTAAAATATCATGACCAAAGTTGGATAAT
>NW_026864194.1:0-38207 GCF_026571515.1 Ruditapes philippinarum
GTGGATAATATTGAGGCATTCTGGTTGTTTCTTTGTTTGGTCTAATAAGATATTTGATACACAAGAAAAAAGTTTCTTTTTGAAAAACTAAATCACTAAAAACAAAGAAAATTAAAAGAACGCAATCTACCTGTTTCTGAATGTTGATGATTCATCGTCTTAGAATTTTTGCTTGAAGCTTCCAACCTTCGCAGGCGTGACGTTATTTTAGAGTTTTCAACTTTGATTTGAAATAACTCTTTTTGCATTACTTCCTGTACTGCAACTATAGTGTTACAATCACATTCCATGTTACCATTAACACTATAAAAAATAAGTAGTAAAATCAACTGAAATATATGCATGTTATACATGATGAAACGTACCATATTCCAAATTTACAAAGCAATTTCGTTGTGTTCTACGAGTAATGTAAAACATGATAGGAGAGAAAACTGCGCAGCTGTATTAACATCACCAGTTGCATTCTGATAAGATTCCAGATTCTTATAAACTACGTCATATCCTTGACATATTTATTTTTCAGATGTAAACAACATACATCTGAACATGCGTAACATGAAACATATGCGTTACAAAACCTTGATGTAAGGCATGGCGGCATTTTAATGTGTTAAATTGTTTCAATGATGTAATATAAATCTAGGAGTTGACTGAAAGAAAATATATAAACACAACTGTTATCTTCGTTTATCTTCTACAAAGTTAAAGAAATGATGAAAAAGAAATATACCTTTGATTTTTTTCTATAGAAGCTGCATTTAAGAAATTTCATAAAAACAGAAATAGCGACATTTCATTAATAAAATTGGTTTCATATCGACTTAAGAATTTATCTTGTTGTTAAGACAACCAAACTGACATTTTAAAAGCATACGAGTCTGGAACCGCATTGTGGCGAAATCTAAAGTACAACTTCTGTTTGCATGAAAAACACCCCCTTTGGATCACCCATACAAGAATATTAAATCAACAAACATGGCTATACGTAGCAGTCCTAATCAAACAGTATATTTCCGCAATGTAACGGATGTTTACAGTCGAAATTAATCTTTTTATGAGATGATTTATTTTTTCTTAACGCCAGGCCTAATGTACCGTGAAGCTAAAACGGTTAAAATGTGTTGCACAAGAAAATCTCATATTGATGTGTTTCAGATAGTAAATAATACACTGTGACGTAGCGCATACTGTCCTAGGATGATAATTTGGTCTTAACGGTACATGGAAAAGTCCAAAAACGGGGTTATCTGGATTATTATCCGATATCGTAAAAGTAAACTCTTACATATACTATATAGCATCATTCTTACAGTATCAATTGTATATTACCGTTATGGCTCTGCCGGTAGATCGAAGACATTGTAACTTTTATCATTTTGAACTCATAGGTTCGAACCCAACGTAGTGCCATTTTATAACTACAGTTTTTTCTTCTTTATCTGTTTTTTATTATTATTATTATTTATTTATTTTTCGTTTTCCTTTTTGATTTATTCTTATAATATATATTTTATTGTATATATTTTTTTATTTCTATTCTATTTTCTTTTTGCATTTTTTGATCGCAGAGTAATAAAATATTCGATCTCATATTAATGTAATAAACTATGTATACGAATTTTTTTTTGAACAATTGACTGCTCTGAGGTAAAAAAAAATGTGTCTTACCAGTAGTCGAACTTCTGCTTGTACGGGTAAAACACATTACTGACACGGTTGCTCTACCTACTGCGCTAACAAGACATATGACAACATGTAGTTTAATTTTCATTTTTATAGGTTGTGGCATTGATCTGCCTAACCTATTTTTTGCATTGTTATTGGTCTTTGTTATGTAAACAAAGGCTCAAGTTATCATCCTAGGACAGTACACGAGTTGATTAAAGTATTCATTTGCATGTTAAAATTCGTATACGAATTAGTGTTACCGCGGAGTTTTCCAATTAAAATCGCAATTGATGAACAATATTTGATGAGATGTACGACAATACTGGGTAATGAAACTGTAGACAGCTTGGTTTTTAGGCCGATGGCAAAATACTTTTGTATATTTATTCAATATAACTTTAAAATTTCTATAATAACATATCATTTTTATGTACAAAGATGCAATTAAGAACACAATGTTTATTTAAAAAATGTGAGTTACATAACTATAACATTTATACTATTATTGTAATGGTTATAAAATGGTTTCATTATTGTAATGAAATTATTTCAATGCAAGCAATCTAAATAAAATGCATTTAAGAACAAGGTCTTTATTTAAAAATATATATAATTATAACTTTTAAACTGTAATTGTTATGGTTATAAATTGGTTTCTTTTTTGCAATGGAATTATTACAAAGCAAATATACATGAAGACAATGCCATAACAAAATTAACTCATATGCCCCACTCAAGGACATGGGGGACGGGGGCGTATATAATAAACTTTGTCCGTCCGCCCTGCGCACGCGTGTGTGTGTTAGGGGATACATCAAATCCAAATTTATTTCTAGTTTATATCAATTCCATTTTATATATTAATTCAAACATAATTTCTATTATAAATAAGATATAATGCCAATCCATTCTCGACCATTATATGACCATAAAGACTGATGCTGACAACGATATATATGCCATTGTAATTATAGATATATCACTGCCATTAGGGAATCATTTATATATTCTATTCCAGATAGCAATTAATTATGATAAGTGGTGTTGTAAATGAGACACTTGTCTCATGATGAATCATTACAAATAATTTGGTAATGTTATTTTATATCATCATTAATAAATAAAGAGCGTATTGGATGCTGTATTTTTTATGTTTTGCATGCGAGATCAAAATACTAGAATATTTTACATCAGATGCAATTTTAATAATTACCGTTGTTTACCTAAGATGAAATATGACTGGTTCATTGAGCTTCTGGGTTCTTTGCTGGTGTGGCTGGGTTTTATCGGGGGCTTCGTTCTGTGAAGGTCGCCTTGCCTTTCCGGTCTCTGTTCTAATGTTATTATTCATATTTAATATGCATGTAACATTTAAAATGTGTTTATTTCATCGTTCATAATGCTTTAAAGAAATATTTACTACATGTCTTTCCATGTGACGTAGTTAGCTATTCAAGATGTAAGAAAATCATAACGACAAAAATGTTATGTTCAACTCACTGATGTGTTGAAGCAGTCTCTCTAGACGCTTGACACATATCATGATCACAAGAAGGAAAATGTCCCTTTTTTCGGCGATTCTTACATTTTGTATTTATAAACTAAGTAAATTGTTGTCAGAACACATAAATTAGTCAAAAAGTGCATTCCGGCTGGTACATGTACAAATGCGAGATCTTAGCATTTAACTGAGCGACTTAACTATTTGAGCGTCTTGTCCGGTATATACCGGAGTACGGTATTTAGTGTTGTGCTTCAACGCTGTTTTAGTCTCATTTTCAGTACCGTCCATGAACAGGCTCAATGAAACCGAGCCTGCAACATTAAAAACTTTGCCCTGTCGTGCTTTCTTTAGGCATTCTCTTTTTCTCTATTTAAATATCACATTAAACCAACAATCAAACGCTTCAATTTGAACAAATCAATTTCTTAGAAGGAATGATCGTTTTGCGATAAACGTCCGAATTATTCAGGAAAAAAATAATTATCATTGAAATTTTTATAACATTATCAGGATAATATCAGGTGTTATCCTCCCATGTAATGTTGTTGGTTCTTTCATTAATATATAGGAACTTTTCAATGCTTCCGATGCATCAGTTTTCTTCAGAAATTTGTTATTCTCGAAAATTATCAATTTATTTTTCTCACTGATCTCATTAAAGGAATGGAGAAGGTTTCTGACAGTCACTAACAAGCTTTCAATATTGATTGACCATACCGTAATTTGCATCAGTGGTTTCTGTCTTTGATTTGACACAAATTAGAAGACCAACAAACATAGCATGAATAGACACTTTGTCGATTTTCAACAAACAGATAACAAATGAAACCTCGTCCTTTTACAAAAGTATGTACTGATGCGTTTCTCATTTTGTTGATTTTATGTTTAAACTTTGAGAAATGATCTACAACTATTACATAACCATTTGAACAAAAAAAGGAAAGTAGATAAATTCAAATAATAGCTAGGGCATGAAAAGCTTATAATTTAATTCAATTCAAATTACCAGATTAACTAAATTATTCATTGTCTTACAGACATTTCAGCACGTACGTTAATGCTTATTTAAATCTGCTTTCCACAAAGAACTTAGATTCAATGTATTTTCCAACAATAAATCTTAATTTATGGACAATATTGGTGTTGATTGCGAATAATATATATAATATATATATAATATAATTCATTGTAAAATGTAGTTTGTATTTGTATTGCAATCAATTGATACTATTTACGACGTATATCAAACAAATGCCTTGAAAAACTGTTATATTCCACAAACAAAATGTCGATCAAATGTTAGTCATTTATAAAATCACATACATAATCATATTCAAAATACACTTTACCGTAAACGACACAATAGTAACGATAATGTATAAGTTAAACGTTGTTTGGGCGTCCCTAGCCGAGTGGTTAAGTTCTTTAATCTCAAAACACTTGCTTCTCACAGTTGTAGCTTCAGGCCGCGCAAGTGTCTTCGGATTCTCTGATAACAGGAAGCTATTCAGCTGGCTAATGAAATGTCGTTGTTTTTACTCTCTTTTTTGTGTCTTAAAATGCACACTGTGACACCTGAGGTATTTGTCCAATAGAAGGGCTGGAAAGTCGCCATTTGATCATTACTATGTTGGTTCGACGTATCCTCCCCAAGAAAAAAGAAAAAAAAACAACAAAGAAACAAAGTTAATGTTTATTGATTAAAGAAACATAATTATCCTTTTCGTTACAAGATAAGCTGAATTGGCTTCATATCTAAACATTCACTATTATAATTGTCATAAACCAATAATTGATAGTGAAAAATGTCATAAAAATACTGCTAAATGACCGTTAAATAGAAATTGACTTCAACTGGCACATTTTGCATTAGAACTACTATTTCAAACATTCAAATAAACTATAGTCATGTATCATTTTGATATGTTTTATAAAATGTTGCATGATCGAAACAAAGTTGATAAAGTGGAAAGTGATTATTTTAGTAAGCACATTTCTATGATGAGATATAATATTTTGTTCTCGAATAAGTGTCCTTATTGATTTTTGAAATTCCCGACTTACTCTACACTAATTCGCTTTGACCAACCACTTTATCAACTTTGTTTCTATCATGCAACATTTTATGAAACATATCAAAATGATGAGATAGGGCACAAAATAGGCACAATTTAATGAAACACTCCTAATATGTCAAAAGAATAACTCTAAGTAGCATGTACGTAACATCAATGTAACACATTTATAACAATTATCTATGAAATTTTCATTTCATTCTCAACTCTTGTAACACTTGTAACAAAGCTGTAACAAATTTGCCTTTAAAATGGCCAGAAATCGGAATAAATAAGGTAACATAGATGTTACAATGTTGTTACAGCATTGTTACAGGATTGTTACAAGTGTTACAAGAGTTTGGAGTGAAATGAAAATTTCACACACGTTTGTTTCAAATGTTACAGGTTGTTACAAGTGTTACAGCACAGGCCTTTAAAATGGTCAGAAATCGGAATAAATCAGGTTACATAGATGTTACAAGGTTGTTACATAGTTGTTAGAACATTGTTACACGTGTTACGAGAGTTTGTAGTGAAATGAAATTTTCACAAATAATTGTTACAAATTTTACAGGTTGTTACAAGTGTTACAGCTCAAGCCTTTAAAATGGTCAAACACAATAAATAGGGTTACATTTATGTTACAAGGTTGCTACATAGTTGTTACAGCATTGTTACAAATGTAACGAGAATTCGGAGTGAAAAGATATTTCCACACATTATTGTTACAAATGTTACAGGTTGTTACAAGTGTTACAGCACAAGCCTTTAAAATGGTCAGAAATCGGAATTCATAAGGTTACAGATGTTACAATGTTGTTACATAGTTGTTACAGCATTGTTACAAGTGTTACGAGAGTATGGATTAATATGAAAAATTAAGGCACAAAATTGTGTCAATATGTAAGGGAACAAATTCAAGCAAACGTGTTACAAATGTTACTGAATTTACATGCGTTATATAGGAGTTACTTAGTGTTACACGAGTAACAAATGGCAAGTGTTCTATTAAATTGCGCCCATTTTGTGCCCTACGTGCCATCTTAACTTTATTCAATTCAAATAATATCACATGTTCAGTTTTCATAATTGAATTGGTCAATGCAAGATGGTACAAAACATTATTATACATTATTTTGAAAAAAAGGGCAGTTTATAAAATTTAACTTTAAATTGATATATCTTAAAAAACAAATCACAAATAAGTAATGTTATAAATAAAGGAAATCACATATATAACAATTTATACTTCTTTTTGTGTATTCCGCTTAAAGAAAAATTAATCTCATCCAGAAATTTATATATTAGTAAATGATCAACAGGGTGACAAAACTTCAATAACTTTTACACAACGCTTTTATTACCAAAAGGTTAATAATTATATGAAAATAACATGAAATACAATACAATATAAATGTTTAAATTTTAGATGGAATTATAATATCTTTACATATTGCAAAGAACAAAACAACCCTTATTTTGCATCTGAAGAACTATGTTTGAAAGATGTTACAAAAATTAGCACTTTTATTACATATCTTTATACTTTTAATAAGATTTAGCGTGAACAAATTCATATTGTGTGGTCAAAGTCAAGAAATCCAATGTTTTTATTTGGTTCTGAATCAGATGCTCATTTATTGTTTTGTTATTTTTTTGCAGATCATTTAATGACAAGCGTTTTATAATAATAGTTAAAATAATAATAATAATAATAATAAGAAGAAGAATAATAATAATAAAACAAAGTGTAACTATTTGAATTAATGACTATTGAAGTGTATGAATAGCGTATGAAAGGGAGATGACATTATATTTGTTAGTTTAAATGTCATGTAACAGTTATCTTCGCTTTCTGATGTCTACCATAATAATTATACAATTTTCAATATATTTCTGAAAAACGTAGAGTTAAATCTTAAATAGTTACACAGTCACATTATTTTGAAATTTCAAGGTAGCCATTTTAACAAAATGCTAAGTATCCTGAAGTTTTTAACGTAACAGTGTGGTGTCATCAAATCTTACCCCATGTTATCAAATGCTATCAAAATGAACATATGTAATAAAATATAAGCGTTTATCAAGATGTTTTATACGTCATCAATATTCAATATACATTATTTATCTCCTGTAATCATATGTTATCAAAGGTGACCAATGACAATTAAAGCACAAATAATAAGCGTATGTTATGAAAGTTATAATAAATTAACAATAAAATATTTTCAAATATTAACAAATTCTTTCGTTGGTTATCGTTGGTTATCATATATTATCTTACAATTATTGTGAGGTGATTGATGAGGTGTAGTTTTTATACCTGGCTAATGTGAAATTCTTCAAAACAGATTGTCATGATGAATAAAGCATAAAGCGTTTCACTAAATCAAGATCCGGTGTCATCAATAAAAACAAAACAAATAATGACTTGATTTATGCCTTATTTTCACAATTATCCGCTTTCCTCTTACACGTATAGTACATGCATATGGCTTAAATGTGCTAATCACAAACGTCATACGTTTTCATGTTTTTCCCTGGCAATTGTACATTTAAATGCATTATTTGAATGCGTATTTCATATATATAGTAACTGATGTATTTTTGACATGTAGTACGTTGTTCGAATCTGTAATTTACATAATGATGTTTGCATTATGTAATTATGACTCCCAAAATTTTTGGTAGACATATTGTTTTTGCCTTCGCCGTCAGTCTGTCCGGGCGAACATCCAATGGATTATAAGCTTCATGCCGTCCATAATTTTAGTTAAAATAAGGAAAAAATCCCATAAACTGACAAGTTGATATGGTATTTTACTTGTTTATGGGTTAAAGTGCCAGATAGAGATAAAAAAGTACATAAACCCCAAATGTTGACACGTCCGTCCATCCGTCCGATTGTCCGTCAGTCCGAAGTAAGCTTGTCCGGCCTTCACAGGTCAAACAACTGGTAGGATTTCAACCGAATTTTACAGGAGTGATCAGTATTATCCCTAGTTGTGCACATCACCGACACTCTCCGCTTCGCTGCACAAAATGGCCGCCAGAGTTATAAATAGAAATCTTCTCCGGCCTTCACACGTCAAACAACTAGTGGGATTTCATCCAAACTTTACAGGAGTGATAAGTACTATCCCTAGTAGTGCCTATTACCGGCATGTTATGCTTCGCTGCACACTATGACCGTCAGAGCTAAAAAATCAAAAAGAAATTTGTGTGGCCTTCACAGGTCAAACTAAAGGTGGGATTTCAACCACACTTTACAGGAGTGATCAGTACCATCCCTAGTTGTGCACATAATCGGCAGTTTTCGCTGCACAAAACGGGCATTAGAGCTAAAAATAGAAAAATATTGTCTGGCCTTCACAGGTCAAACTACTGTTGGGATTTCAACCAAACTTTACAGGAGTGATCAGTGTCATCCGATTAAGTTTCAATTCCATATCTTTTATTATTTATGAGAAATGGCCTAGCCAAAAATAAAATATGAAAATTAACAAAGGGAAATTACTAAAAAAAAACAAGAAGTGCAGAGTACCGGCGGTTCTTCTGCATTGCACTTCTTTTTAATGAGATATATCATCCTATGAAGTTTCAAGTCCATAGCTTTTATAGATTAGGAGAAATGGCCCGGACAAAATTAAAGTATAAAAATTAACAAAGGGCAATAACTCAAAATTAAGAAGTGCAGAATACTTTGGGTTATTTAAAGAGGCATAAATACGAAGTTTGGAGTCAATCCGCCTTATAGTGACAGAATTATGCTCCGGTAAAGCCTTAGGGGAAGCCAACGCCGACACCGACGCCGCCGTCAAAAGTAACCCCTAAACGTCGCCTTTTCAAGGCGTCATAAAATTTTGTCCGGCTTTCACAGGTCAAGCTATTGGTGGGATTTCAACTAAACTTCACATGAGTGATCATATATAGTTTTTGGGAGACAATATGTTTTTTTGTGTGTGTCAAAAACCTCTAGATCTTTTATAAGTTGGCTTGTACCCATTATCCTAAAAATGATATACGGTTGAAAAGTGTTCATTTCCATTTACTGTCAGACGCAACATGTGTCAAGTGTTAACTGTTTGTCATACATGTAATTAAATTGAATATGTTAAATGTGATCATATGTCATTACATATGCAATCCAGTGTCCTCATTTGTTTTAAAAAAATATCATATTTCTAGATATTATCTGGAACTATGAGTACCCCAGTAAATGACGAATCGTAGTCGTTATAAGCTTTAGCGATTCCAACACAACCACTGACATATACCTCATCATTTGTATTTAAATGAAACGTTCCGGACACACTGATAGAAAAACCAATATCGACATCACTATCCGGATTCCCTACCGCCCCTACTATATGTAAATCATTAAGATAAATTTTACAATACATGAAACCTGTATAAGACATTGGTTTTGAAATTTGAAAAGAGAACATGTATATTCCTGGATATTTACATTTGAAGTGTCCCGTAGATTTGTCATATCCGTTGCCGTAATTTTGAATACTTTTTGGAAATATTGCAGTGTCACTTCCAGTTATACCAGTTGCTGTAAAAAATATTCTCATTTCTGAAATACAAATGCAGATCAATCGTTATGCATTTAAAAGTTCTGATTAAATATTTGAAAATAAACATCAAAACAGTTTTTGGGTTTCGAAACATAACATGTAAACACTAACATAAACGATTTTATCACATGATGCTGATTTGCTATGTAATATAACCTTAATGTTCTTGTTATACATATGAAATTTAACATTGGTTAACATCTTTGACATAAAATCACATAAAATGAAAGTTAGCCAACTATTCATGGACGGTAGTGTGTTGACTGCATAAGCCTTTAGCAATGCAAGCCTCCCGGTAAACTCAAAAGGTATAGCGTTGGACTGTGAATCGTGTGACCTAGGTTCGATTCCCGGACGGTGCAGGTCATTTTTCTTGTGTTTGATCATGAAATTCTTTCTACGGTCATTCTCACTGTACCTCTGCTCTGGCATGTACAGAAGTTATCAGTTCCTTGCAAAAGTGTTTACTGCTTGACAACCTGCTTAGGAATGATGCAGTGGTTACACTGAGCTCTGGTACGTTCAATGTGGCTAACTGGCCTGATCCGGAGTGAAAACTACCAACATTTACACCACCTAAAGCAATGCACATGCTTAGTACGTAAGGTAATCCGTCATCGGCTGAGCTTTGACCATTATTGTTTCAGGTTGTCTTACAACCCGGATAAAATCTAATAAAATGTTAAATGAACTGTCTTTCTTCAGCCAAATTAAGAATTCAAATATCGATGAACACATTTAACCCGAGAAGATAAAGCTTTTCCTTACATAGAGATTTTAAAGCCAATTGTAATTCATGACTAAATAATTGCCCTCAAAATTATTTATCATGTTACCTGGACATGTGTTCGTGTTACAGACTGCTATTTGTATTGGAGAACCTTCACAATGTTTTCCTCTGAGAGATGGCTTGGGTTGTGAGCATGTTCTAGATCTTATCATTACTCCTCTACCACAAGTGTCACTACACGAGCCAAAACTACCCCAACTACTCCATCCTCCATCTACAACAGAATATTCTTCATTAATTCAGTTTAATTTTTTAGCATTTTTGTCTTATAAAAATACATATACACCTTTTAAGGGAAAATTCGGATTCAGAAGAACTTTTTGAGATTAAATATATGTTGTTGTAATGCAACACTATATAGCTGATTCCATTATTATGTATTGGAATAAAATGTGTCGAAATAAAATAAACAGAAATTTCCCGTCAATTGATTGAAACGTTATATTTGGAAGTATGATCATATACTTATTATTTCGAGGAGGTTATTTTTCTGAATATGGTGCACATTCAGCTTTCGACGAGAACACATTACATTTCACAGTAAATGAAATTCATTAATTATACACAAAATATTCGTCAGGCTATATAACCTTACACAATGAATAGAACAACAGGCTTTTACATAGCAATTCAATAATTTTCATATATGTATACTGTTTAAGTTGCCTCCGGGGGTGTACATGTTTTCTGTTTTTGAAAGGTGTTCGTTTATCGGAACACGTGTTAGATGTCATTCAACCTGGAAGACTTCTACTCCTAAACATTTACGTTTCAGATACAAAAACAACTTAATCATTTAGAGCAATAGTGGGTGAAGGTAATACAACGGTCAAATGAAAATCGTCGCTAAACTTGTACTGTATTATTTAGAGGTTAATACTTGGTTGCTGCTAGCCATTATGCGATAATGACCCGAATATGTGCATAGTGGCCTGAGGGCCGCAGGCCCGAAGGACATTATGAACTCGAGGGCCATTATTGCGTAATGACGAGCCGCAAACAAGTATTAACGTCTTTAATACATATGTCCGAAATACAGCTTTTGAACATCGCCGCTAATCTTGTTTGTTGCCCTTTCGAAGAAACGAACATTGTCAATGTAAACAAATACCTATCAGGTACAGTTTAACCATCCGATTAACTTGGAAAACATGACAACACAAAATAAATTTAAGGACATGTTGTTTTATTGTTGTATTTATCGATAAATACAGTATCCTTCTCTTTACATTTATGAAGTTTTGTGCCTTCAATCTTGAAAGGTTTATGAGACTAATATCACCAGTCCGATCTCTTATCTACCGTCAACCTTAAACATTTTTAGAATTTCTGAAGGTGATGTATTGTCTTGCGTTTATAATCTTTAATGTTAAGCTTTGCTGATTGTGATTAATAATGTCATTTAAACTTTAGAATATTTTATGTGCAAGTGAATACAGTTAATTCAACGTCAGCAGCCATCTGCACGTGCGCTCATTCACTCGTCCATTATGGAAAAATAATACCGAGAAGCAAGGTGGCCAAAATTGATTTATGACCTAGATCTTGCCATAATGGCCCTGAAATACTCTAGATTCTGTTACTATATATTTCTGTTACTATATATAGTAACATAAGTATTAATAACTTTTAAAGCATCAAATGCATGCACATTTTCATTAAACTTTAAAAAATGTATTTCAAATTTAAATTTTGTGAAGCAAAGGAAGAAAATATTTGTACATTGCAAACGGCACTAACAACCCAAGCAAATTACCAAAACGAGGTCAAATTATGAAACATATTGCCCTTACCACGTTAGTCACGTAGTAGAAATCTGGTGATAAATACCCAAAACATCAGTCATTTATCGCATATTCAAACAAATCATCACTTGAATCTTGAATCATTTTACTTGTCTTTGAATCGTATTACCTTTTTCTCAAGTTTTAGTTTCTTTAAATAATTCCAGCAATCTGGAGGGATGCTGCTTAAATGTATACGCCTACATATATTAGTATCTATACAGTCAGATTAATGAAATAAATGTTACCTGTCCTGTCCTTTAATATAATATCTTCCAGATTTGAAAGTGTTTTCTTTGTCTTAGACAATGCATTTTCTAAATCATCAAAGCGTGAAATCGCATCAAATTTAATGTCATTTATTGTATTGTTAATGTTTATTTCTTTTTGATTCATCTCGGCTGCAAATTCTTTGGTTTCAATAGCAACTTCTTTCTTGAACTCGTCGATAAGTTGTCCAGATGATATTGTAAAGTTTACACAATACTTTTCAATATTCTTTACTTTTTCATTTATTTTAAGTTTGAAATTCAATCCTTTTATTTTTTCTCCGTGGAATGCCTTTCTTATAGTCCTTTTTAACTGTACCATCGCGTTTTCACCGCCATCGTTCATGTCAAGTAGACTGTCTGTTTTGTTAGATACTAAAGCGAGTTCAGACTCAACTTTATCTATGCGTTGTCCGTGTATTCTCTGTTTTATATCATCCGTCTTGTTTTCAATATAAAATTCAAACTGTGGTACTATTCTTGCCAATGTTGATTCGATAGTCTCTATTCTTTTAATATCATTTCTTGTTTTGTCATGACTGCTATCTAGGTCTTTTGTCATGTCGGAAACTGAAATAAGGTAAATAAATGATCATATGATTGCGGCAAAATCTCATTTACGTTCTTTTTATATTGTATTTCATTCTCTTTGTTCAAATAATTCAATTAATTATGTCTTAAAAACATGCACATATTTTAGAAATCACTTTGGAAACAATTGATAAATAAAAATCTTTTTCACAAGTTTTCAGTTCCAGTCGTTCCGATAAAAAAACCTTTTTTTAAGAGGTTTGCATATTATTCTATAACTCACGTATTAACCTTTTCTTTTTTAAGATTCAGTTGTAATTAAGTCAATATTGTTTTTTCAAATAACACTAACATTAATTATAACAGCTATCATTTTTATTACAATGTACCATCACCCCCGTGATATAAATGATAAAAGACACAGTTTCGTACGTATTCAAAATACTGATTAAGAAAACCAAAAAGAAATGTTTCATTTTGATCAATGTTGATAACATTTTTAATATATTTACCAACATTTATATGATGAATGATAATATTTTGTCCTAAAACATTTAATTATCTGCTATACGAGGGCTGTCCGGAAAGTTCGTATACAAGGCTATACAATTATCATAAACAGGCATATCAATATGATGATTGAATATTTTGCTTGCTAAAGTATTTATCTGCTACATATTTCTAAATTATAAAACATGATAAAAAAATATTTGCTAAGTGCCGATCACCATGACAACATGATCAACGAATCTCGGAGCACTTTGATTTCATGACGATAGCTACTCGAATAATAATTTGCTAAAAGTTGTTATTTTTGCGCAAACTCATGTTTTAATTTTTTGACATCATGAGACACTATTACATGATATTGAGTGAAAACAAAGACGGCGTACGCAAATAGGCAATGAAGGTGCACAAATTTTGTGTTGCGAAAATGACTTCACGGACGGAGCAACGTAATGATATTTAACTTCATAGCGACGCTAATATGGCACCATTTGAGATTTTAATCTTTACTTTAAAAACAAAACCAACCATAAAATGTTTAATTAAGAGGCGGCGATGACAGTATATCGAAACGCTACAGACGACCAAAGGTAGCATGGGCAAAATATCGTATATTGCGTTACAACAACCTTTTAAAAAGAGAGACATCTCACACACTGTATGAGAACCAGTAATATTTTTGTTTTTAAATAAAAATATTAATATGAAATTCATAAAGTAAAAGCAACATAACATGTTTTAGGTATATGCCAGACAGGAACCATGGCTGTTGAAATCGGAAGAAATTGAATAGCGGGTAAACATGAAATTAATTTGACGCCGTTGACGTTGTCAAAGTGCTCCATGGTGAGGTATATATGTTCTATGTAATTACTGTTAAAATTCACATGTAAGTCACAGTTCAGTAATTTTTGATAAATGTGTTCGCTAGATATGTATATTTTTGCTGACAAAATTTGTACAACATATGTATTGTTATACAATAAAAAATGAAGAAGTATATGAACTTTCCGGACATCCCTCGTATTTTTATAATTAATATCGAATCATATATCTCAAATAAGCCTACAGCATCCACATTTAATTATTTTTTGGTTTGATCATAAATGTTATTATAAAAACTATCAATATAATCATACATTGTGTTACATACATTACAGTCCCATTCGCATTAATGATAACTACTTATCAGAAGTAATTATGTAATTAACTTCTCTAATGTGTGTAACATATTGAGAAAATATCTCAAAATATAAAAATTTAAATAAATAAATGAATAAATAAATAAATAAATAAATAAATAAATAAATAAATAAATAAATAAATAAATAAATAAATAAATAAATAAATAAATAAATAAATAAATAAATAAATAAATAAATAATAATTTAAACATATGATAAAAATACTA
Organism: Ruditapes philippinarum; assembly: GCF_026571515.1. Classification (NCBI taxonomy): domain Eukaryota; kingdom Metazoa; phylum Mollusca; class Bivalvia; order Venerida; family Veneridae; genus Ruditapes; species Ruditapes philippinarum. The sequence goes on from NW_026864194.1 coordinate 15,108, forward strand.
ATAAAACAAAATAGATTTAAAAAAATAAATAAAATAAAAGAAGCTATGACACAAAAATGAATTAAAACATGTCATTTTCCTGTCTTTTGAATATTAAAAGTATGACTGAAAATAATTCACTTTCATTAGTTCTAATATTAATTTACAAAACATGAATTAAAAATGCATTGATGACCAGTGGATAATTTTGAGGCATTCTAATTATTTTTTTGATTGACCTAATAAGATATTTGATACACAAGAAAAAAGTTTCCTTTTGAAAAACCTGAAGCAACTCAAAACACAGAAAATGAACTCAATCTACCTGTTTCTAAATGTTGATGATTCATCGTCTTAGACTGTTTGCTTGAAGCCTCCAACCTTCGCAGGCGTGACGCCATCTTAGAATTTTCAAGCTTAATTTGAAAGAACTCTTTTTGCATTACTTCCTGTATAGCAGCTATAGTGTTACAATCACATTCCATGTTACCATTAACACTATCAAAAATAAGTAGTAAAATCAACTGAAAGAAATGCAAGTTATACATCTTGAAACGTTCCATATTCCAAATTTACAAAGACATTTCTTGATGTTCAACAAGTAATGTAAAACATATTTTGAGAGAAAACTGCGCAATTGTATTAACATCACGAGTTGCATTCTGATAAGGTTCCACATTCTTCTTAACTGCGTTATAACCTTGACATATTTATTTTTGTCAGATGTAAACAACATACACCTGAACAAGCGTAACAAGAAACATATGCGTTACAAAACCTTGGTGTAAGGCATGGCGGCATTTTATTGTGTTAATTTGTTTCAATGATGTAAGAGAAATTTAGACGTTGCGTGAAAAAAATACAACATGTATACACAACTGTTCTCAACGTTTATCTTCAACAAAGTAAAACAATGGTTGAAAAAAATATACATTTGATCTTTAATTGATTAATTTACAATACCATCTCGTAATGTTCCTTTCAATACTTGATAATAAAACATTAAAAAAATAAAGTAATAAAAAATCATAAGACATTATCGTAAGGTATTTATTTTTTTAAAGTTTATACATTAACTTATAATATTTTTTTTTTGCACATGATGATAAGACATAAAACATAAGGAAATCATAAATCGTAAGATCTTATAGTACGGTATCTACGTTTTACTTTTTATTATTCATGTACTTACAATACCAGCTCTTAATATTCTTTATTTCACATATGATTATTAAACATAAAAACACAAAATAAATCATAAATTATAAGCTATCATAGTACGGTATTTCTTGATTCACATTAAATCCTTTTGACTTATATGCTTAGAAACATTTTTTGGTGTACTTATAAGATTATCCTTTCTTCAATAATTAATACATTTGTTGGTTTAATTTTGTTTCCTGTGTCTTATAAATCATTATAAACTAAGTACATATAGAAAATGCACATCGGAAGGGAAGGGATCTTTACTATTTAATGAACGTGTAGTTAATTAAAACCTCTGTGAAAAACTCGTACATAAATAAAACGGGCGAATAACAAAATTACTCAAGAAAGGGTAGTATTAACAGGGACTCTTTCAATGTAATTTGCATGTGCAGCAGTTGTAAAAGATTTTCTGAATCTAAGGTGTATGATTTATCGGAAGGGGGGGGGGGGGCATTTCAAAAAAAACTCTTCATGAAAACAGTACGAGTATATTATTAAAACCATGGTGCCTTGCTATAATTTACGCAGCGAGTCGAGTATTAAAATGGACGTTATTGTAACCTCCAAATTTGCTTCGTTTTAAACGTGATTATCCTCAATTATCAAATTGCGAAGAAATTACGTTTAACAGATAATTAATAAATGGTATAAAACTTATATTTTTGGCAATTTATATTTTTCTCTGAAAAATATTTATTAAATCAAATTTCATTAAAAAGTAGCATCATATTGATATCATAGTGATTCGATATAAATTTCTCACAAGATGTAGAACATATTTAAGAAAACGGGGAGATAATCCTGTCTGATATGCAAGAACAAAAGCATATATCATGATATCAGGTAAGCATACAGACCACGACCGGTATAATAAAATTATTTATCATTAAATGGTATCCTTTTTGATTTTTGATTTGGCTTCAAGGTTTGATGCATTTATAAAAATGACACTGTGGGACCCTAAAAGACGAATTAATCGAAGAACTAGCGTCTTTGCATCTCCTAGCTTTTGCAGGTGCGATGATTCTGGCACCTGATATTGCTTTGTAAGTTTGTAACACAACACCCGAGTTCAGCCATAATCTTCTTTCCTGTTTCGGCGACATATTACCTAAATTTTGATGGTGCGCCATTATCAACATTTTCTAACTTCAATTTTTATCTTCTATCTTTAACACTTTAAACACTTTTTATTTTCCCGTTTATAGGAGTTGAATATTCTATCTTTAGACCATAATGACAAGTGTGCCTTAATAACAGTGAAAATATTATATATTTAATAGAGTTAAGTAACGTATCTATTAGGTTAATCAATGTGTTTTTTTATGTTGAATTGATTATTAAAGGCATTATTTATGTATCTAATAAGTTGAATTCATTTAATATTCAAAATGTTGAAATAATGTGTTTCATATTACGTTGAATTACTACTGTCGACAAATAGTAAAGAGCTGAATGCATTCAGAAAGTCATTTTGTGTGCTTGGGTTTTAGTGTGAAACCATTTTGTCTATTACTCCTTCAAATGCAAAACAACAAAAACATCAAAACAAAAGAAAGAACAAAACGCACACAAACAAAACTCTTTGCTTTCCCGCACGAGAAGTGAAACCCGATTTCAAGAGTTTTCGCGAATAAACGAATCTTTGACCTACATTCTTTATTATTTTTGCACATACATAAGTCAGAAGCGGTGAAAATAAAATAACGCGTAGTTATTATATTTTATTGAAGGATACCACTTTGTTATGATGTACACAGTCAAATAAATGTTTATACAGCTAGATAAATAATACTGACACTATCGGAGATTTCTCTTATATAAACAAAGAAGGCCGGAAGCGTGATTTATTTCACAACAATGCATTCGATGTTCTTATTTCCTCCCTCGGTATTTCCAATTGTCACACTGATGGCACCATTTTGTTTGAAAAAATCTGGTGAAAACAGTTTTTTTGTCGATTTCGTTGTTAAAACTATCTTGAATGAAAGAAAATAATCTAACTTAGAAAATAAATCCGAACACCGATATCTTTAATTCAGTTGTTAAAGTTGTACATACGTTTAAAGTGTTGTTTACTTAACGTCACAATGTAGTGCCAAACAGCACGTGCAAAAACGATCAAAACAGGAACGCTATTTCAATGTCGCAAACGAGTTAAATATCACATTTATTTTCCTATCGATACTTTGTATTTTCCAAGAAAAATAATATAGAGTCAAATGAGATAAACAAACAGAATAATATCAACGTTTTCAAAATTCGTTATTTAAAAACTGTTTCTACACACGTTAGCCTTAATGAGAGTTTTGTTTCAACCGACTGGAACAGCCTTTAAAGAACGTTTCAATTGCAAACTCTGAGGTGAAACCAAACATAGAGTCCAACTATATAATAATTATTATATTTTTTCTTGACGTTCATTATGATATAATAATGCACGGTTTTTCGTTCAAAGGCTTTGTAATTAATCACTCAGACCTATCAGCCTTCGTAGTTATATTACTACTCATTTGAACTCAAACCGTGCATTATTCTACAACAATGCACTCAGAATTGAAATATATTTCCAAAATAAATAATGAAAATAAATGCATATACTTAAAGACCGAAGGGTACTGTCTAGGATAAATCATATTTTCCCCGAGGCCTTCCTACAATATCCTTTAAATAATACAAATTTTATAAAATTTTAACGAGCGACACATTATTCTCCTATGAAAAAGACAAGGCATACGAAAGCATTATTGTACGATATATGCACATCATAACACAAGAAATGCTTATATAGTCATATGGAGTCAGATATGGCAACATCAAAACAAATGACGTCAGCAAAATTACTTCTATGATCAATTTAGTTTAACATTTTTTATTGATTATCTTTTATTATTAGCATGTTAAAATGGAAATAGTTATCCCTTTTTGTGCGTTGTAAAACCTTAAATACTATGATAATAAATTGGTATCCAGATGAAACATCATAAGATATCGATTTAAAATTTCGCTTCAAATTACTTACTTTTCAAAAAAGGTAGCTGATGGGGATTTAAATTGATAGCTCTAGTTTTATTAAAGGTTATCATATGCTACCGTACAAATATTGTACGAATATGCGTGAATGTCCAAAATATGAATTCCTAAAAAATCATGCAATTAATGGTTTGCAATATTACATTTATAAATGTCCTTATTTTCCACAAGAAAGCTCTTGTCAGACATTTTAAAGTCATTTTCTTTTTGATTTGAAGTTTAAATTTTGAATAATAGCAAGTATGAATTTAAATAAATGCATTAGAAACATTGAAAGCCTGAAGGTTTTTTCCTAAATGCTCCAACTCGGACTCACAAACAAAATTTATCCATTGCGTTGGCTTAAACCAGACAAAGAAACTTTAAACGCTTTTTTTAAAACTTATATCAAGCACTAAAGCCAATCTTTGGTGTGCTACAATATACTTTGATATTCCAATCAAAAACCAACATACCTTCAATTGGACGGGATGTCTAAAATAAAAAAATAAAATAAACAGTCCAATCGGGAGCATTTTGCAGGTGTGCAATGACGTCGTATCTTATAATTGATGATGGCTTATAAGTTAACACACAGAAATTATCTCTGCTATAATGCTGAATCCATATTTTTAACTCAGTTATATTTTGCATGTTACATATAATTTTTTTTAGGCCAAGGCCGATCTTTTTTCAGTTTGACTTCCTGTAAAATTTAAAGGGAAGAACTAAATATAATCATTGGTCATTTTAAAATTAAAAATTGAAATCTGGAAATATCATTGGCCATTTTAAAATAAAATATAAAGCATAGTTCTTGTTAGTTATTCTAAGATAGTTCTAAACTAAAGTGTAAAGGATATGTACAGGACAGTTCTTTAACTTTTTTAGTTACATTGCTCAGATATTTATGTTTTGTTAAACAATACTTCTTGCATTCAGATATCATTACATTTTCTGTCAAACAGTTTATTTTACATAAGAACTTACTCAGTTTATTTTACACAAGATCTGAGTTTAAATGTTGATGATATATATGTTGATGATGAATATAACTGATGATACTGTGTCACAAGTCAGAGATGGCCAGAGTGGGTAGTTCTATCATCAAAATAACTATTTTACAAACAAGACCTTTTACATTTATATACACATTTATTTATACAATAAAATTCAATGCATTCACTAAAATATTTTATCAAATACAAAATTACTTATTTGGTAGTTATGAAATTTTAAATTCCCTAAAGTAATTAAGAAATTTTAATTATTGTCACTGGAAAATATCCTTAGAAAACATATTAAAACACATATATTGTCTCTATCGTTCATTCCACTTAACAGTTTATTTTGCCGTCCAAAACACTATGTAGAATGCCACACGAAACTGCTCCGACCTTAAAATGTCAATATTCACACTAACTTTGAAAGTCAATCACACCGACCATGTAAGGTCATAATAATAAATGTTACCTCCGACCTATAAAGGTCAATTATTGTAATAACAAAATGTCACCTCCGACCAACAAAGGTCAATGTAGAACAGCAAAATAAAAGGTTACGATTCTGCGTAGACGATACAATTAATGTTGATCCACTCTAAGCATAATACAAAATACTGTGTGGTATTCAGTTGCTGGTACTTCACGCTAATAAAACCATAGCAACATGCACGCTTTTGACATTGATACGTCCTTCAACACCATGACCTATCAATGAAGACATTTTCTTACTAGATATTTCACACACATTAAATTTGAGTAAAACAAATGTATGAAAGTTAAGTATAGGAAAAGAAACCCATATTTACAATTTAACTTATTCAATATAACAAATTTACTTTTATCCAATAATTTTCCATGTACAAAGGAATTCAAAGAAACACATTTACAATTTGCAAATAATTAAATATTTCACTTACCCTGATATCTAGGTAGACAGTCACTGTTAAATAAAGCTTGTCATTAAAATGGCTTTATAAAATGAACACCATTTTCATTAAATTTAAATAATGAATTCTGCCAAGCTCTAACATTATAATTCTTCATAAAACTGAGCAAAACTGACTGAGTGTAAACCTATATGAACTATACATAACAGTACATTTTTAACACATTGGCCAGCTAACTAATACAGGTAAGTGTTCACTCAGGTATGAAGAAAACTATTTACACTGGTCAGTATTATAACTGTCTATTCCTAGAAACAGGTTTATAAGAGATTATATTTAAAAATAGATAAAATATAATTGATTTTGTGACATATCCCCCTTGTTAAGCAGTGTTCACACTGTTCAAAACACAAAATCAAAAAATACTTAACACAATACGTATATACATTCTAAAGACGTGACAAACAATCAGCACCCACATTATCTTTACCCTTTATAGCTACAATACGGAATCTGTATGGCTGTAACAGTAAAGCCCAACGCATTAATCTGGTGTTGGTCACTTTACTACTCCTCAAATAAACTAACGGACGATGATCAGTTTCGAGCAGAAACTCTTTACCATAGAGATACCTTTGAAACTTTAAAACACCCAAGACAAGGGCCAAACATTCTTTCTCAATTGTTGCATGATTAAGTTCTGCTTTCTTAAGCTTCCTACTGGCATAGGCTAATGGTTTCTTAATACCATCTTCTTCCTGTAACAAAATTGCTCCTATACCAATATCACTACTGTCTGTCTGCAAAATAAACATAGCATCAAGATCAGGCAATTTTAAAATTGGAAATGAACATAGAGCCCTTTTCAAAAACTCAAACGCCTTTTGTTGTGACTCTCCCCATATGATTCTGTTCGGTTGCCCTTTTTTGGTGAGATCTGTAAGTGGAGAAGCAATTGTAGCAAAGTTAGGAACAAATCTCATATAAAAACCAACTAAACCCAAAAATGATCGAACCTGTTTCTTTGAAGTTGGTATCTTGGCATCTCTTATAGCTTCAAGCTTATCAGGTAACGGTTCCAAACAACCTTTCCCAATAATATGACCAAGACATTCTGTACTTTGATAACCAAAACAACACTTACTTGGTTTCACCGTTAAATTAGCTTGTCTTAATCTCTCTAACAAGTCTTTCAACACTTGTAAATGATGCGAAAAAGTCTCAGTGTACAGGAAAATGTCATCAATGAAATTTTCTACTTCTGATATTCCATCTAGAAGTTTGCGCATCAACCTAAAAAAACTTGCACTAGCACAAACTAATCCGAACGGCATAGTTCTAAACTGAAACAATCCAATTGGAGTATGGAAAGCTGTACAAGCCTTCGCAGAATCTGTGAGAGGTAATTGCCAATACCCTTTGGTTAAGTCAAGTCTGGAAATGTATTTTGATTTTGACAGTTTAACAAAGATTTCTTCTGGGTTCGGAATCGGCTCGCAATCAAATACAGTTACACGGTTTAGAGGACGAAAATCTATACAAAACCTATTTGTGTTATCACGTTTTTTAACAATCACAACATTACTACAATACTCACTTTCAGATGGTTCTATAACTCCTAACTGAAGCATTCGTTTCACCTCTTCAATGACAGTCTGCCTTGTAGCAAAAGGTACTGGATATGCTTTGGCTCTTATTGGTTCATCAGTGGTCAATTTGATGTCATGCTTTGCTAGATTTGTAAAACCTGGTTTGTCAGACAAAACATCAGAATATTCTTTTAGAATTTCATTCAACTCATTTACCTGCTCAGGATTAAGGTTATGAGATATTTTACAATCTTTAAATGAGTCAATAGGCACCAACGATGGAGTACCTATTTCAAAATATCCATCTATATCAGGATCGATTTCTGAGTCACAATTTTCATCTACAACTGCTACATTTACAGTAGCGACATCTTTAGCACTGACACTAGAACGAACATAATACTTCTTTAGCATATTTGCATGGAAGATTTTTACTTTATCATAGACTTGCACTTTATAATCTAAAGTACCTACTTTCTCTACAATAGTATACGGACCTTTCCATTGCATCAATAATTTGTTGTTATCTGTTGGTAACAACACCAATACCTTTTCACCAGATTTCAAATTTTTCACCCTTGACCTTTTGTTATATATCTGTCTGTACCTATGAGATGAAACTGCCAAGTTTTTCTGTGCTAATTTACATGTTTCTTCTAACCTTTGCTGAAGATCTAATACGTACTGATACGTAGTCTTTACCTCAGAATCAGGAATATCTTTTGTCCATAACTCTTTGAGAATAGTCATAGGACCACGGACTGATCTGCCGTATATTAATTCAAACGGTGTGAAACCCAAACTCTCCTGAGGAGAATCCCGATATGCAAACAACAAGGGGTTAAGGTACTTATCCCAGTCCTTCGGACGTTCAGCACATAATCTTCTCAACATCATCTTGATTGTCCCGTTCATTTTCTCACACAAACCATTACAGATTGGGTGATATGGTGTTGTTGTCAACTGCCTGAAAGATAAAAGTCTACTTACTTCTTTCATCATGTCCGATGTAAACTGAGTTCCCATGTCAGAAAGAATCTCTTCTGGTACACCTATTCTGCAAAACATGTCTAACAAAGCTTCTGCAACACGTTCTGTTTCAATTGACGGCAATGCAGCAGCCTCTGCATATCTTGTGGCGTAATCAATCAAGGTTAAAATATATTTGTTACCTTTATCTGAACGTGGTTGTAAAGGGCCAACCAAATCTATTGCCACCCGTTTAAATGGGACATCTATTAAAGGCATTTGTCCAAGAGGAGCTCTGACAACTTTACCTTTTGATACTGTGCGCTGACAGATATCGCATGACTGACAAAACCGTTTCACATCAGATGACACTCCAGGCCAGTAAAATTCAGACAAAACCTTTGCAAGAGTCCTTCTTGTTGCCAAATGGCCGGACAATACTGATTCATGCGCCAACCTCATAACTGTATTACGGAACTTTTCAGGTACAACTTATTGATTAAACACCTTACCCTTTTCCACACTTGGTGACTGAAACTTTCTAAATATAAATGACCCTTTCATGAAAAAGTATGTGTTACCATTTTGTTTCCCTTCTGAAATGAGCCGCTTTATCTTAACTAAAGAAGAATCAATTTGCTGCTCTCTTTGTATATCATCAGGACTCACACTATCCTTTACAACATCAGGAACTAACATCTTCCGATACTCAACATTACCCTTTTCACGTGATTGCTTTCTTGTCTGAACAGCACTTACTTGAAGTTTCCAATTTGGGTCTAGAGATTCAGGATTTCTAGCACTTGAGATATTACCAATTATCAAGTCATAAATTGGATTTTCCATACACCACGCTTCTACTTCACCTGAAAAATATGGTGTGTCTATATATATACATGCAATCGGCACCTCTATCTTTGTACCATCAGCTAAAACACAAACCTGTTTTCTATCAGTAATTTGGTTGTTCTGGATGCAACTCCTTCGCACGACAACACCACTACAGCCAGTATCTCTTAAAACTGTCACAATTTCATTACCTATGATTCCTTGTGAAGTTGGCATTGAAATAGGCGATGTTGATACATCACAAGCTGAACTTAATGTTGTGCTAGATCCTGGTGAAGTGTAAGAAACACTATCAGTAAACGGCATAAAAGCATTACAAACCTTAACATCCTTACAATCTGGTGTAGGTGATCTTGATCTTGACTTACTTTGTTCGACTTTATCATCGAAATGTACACTGCTTTTGTGTCTGTCTGATACCTGAAGTGAAGCAATTGGTTTTCTATGGGAAAGATTAACTCTGCAATCAGAGGCAATGTGACCCGTCTTACCACAACGATAACATCGTCTTATGTTTGAAGGAAAATTTTTGTCCTTACCTTGTGCTACATGAGAATCTAGCTTACGTTCAACACTTCTACCACGTTCAACTGGTTTAGTATATTTGACATGTTCATTACGACTAAACACGAATGAAGAAGCAGGCAAAGAACGTGCTTCACAATACTGGTCAGCTAATTTTGCCATTTGTGTTGATGAATTTGGTATTCTTTCTAAAAGAAACAAGGTCAGTTCTTTATTACAAATATGCAAAAACTGATCTCTCACCATTAAGTCAAGAAGACTATCGAAAGACTTTTCTATTTCTGCCATTTCAATCCAACGTTTTATATAACTTTCTAGTCTTACAACAAACTGTGAATATGTCTCACCCTTTTCAGGCCTACATGAACGAAATCTTTTCTTAAAACCCTCTTCCGTTTGCTCAAACCTTCTCAATAATGTAGCTTTCAATTCATCATAATCAAGTGCATTCTCAGCAGGCATTCTGGCATATACGTCTAAAGCTCGACCTTTCAATAATGCACTTAAATTTGTAGCCCAAATTTCCTTTTCCCAATTTACTGCTATTGCATACCTTTCAAATCTTTTCAGATACGAGTCCATTTCATCATGATTTTCATCAAAAGGTGGCATTTTCAATTCTTTAGTCAGACAGAATTTAGAAGCAAAAGAAGGAGGATGCATACTCTCACCTACCTCCTGTTGTTTGTCTAACAATTCTAGTTTTTGTTCATGTTCCATTTGTAGGAGTTTCATTTTAATTTGTTCTTGCTCAATTAATGTATTGTTATCTCTTACCTTCATGTCTACCTCTTGAGCTACTTTATCAGTCTCATACTTAATCTGAGCCATCTTCAATTCATACTCTTGTCTTTCACGCTCTACCTGTTGTTCCCTTTGAACGATGTCACGTTTCTCTTTCCTTTCCTCTCGCTGTCTGTCTTGTTGATCTTTCACAAATGCTCTAAGCTCCTCCCCATCATACCCCATCTGTCGACCTAATTCTGTTATTGCTTTTAAAGATTCCATGATTATTAAAACACTATAACATATATACAATATATACATTGACTAATTGTCAATAAGAAATAACATATCCCTTTGCTAATGTTTCGCTCATTGACAATATAACATAAAATACCCTTTCATAGATTTGTACAGCCACACAGAAACCACAAGTATTTATAACATGTATATACCTGTACCACTTATCAATACAATTTAAATCTAGGTGAAGTGTAAAACCAATTTTCAAAACTAAATGAACCTGGCAGAATTCTAACCTCCTACCTTTATTAGTACCTGTACTTACTACACACAGAACAGTGACTGAACTCTAGACATCAGGGTCCGACTGTAAAACAACACAACTTCAATCACTTCCTTTGTTCATAGATTACAACCAAAACCTGAAAAGAATGACCATAATTTCTAAAATAAAACACAATATTTTTTTTTATTAATAGTTACTTTCATGGAGAACTACTTATCCCACTTCTGACACCAAATGTCACAAGTCAGAGATGGCCAGAGTGGGTAGTTCTATCATCAAATTAACTATTTTACAAACAAGACCTTTTACATTTATATACACATTTATTTATACAATAAAATTCAATGCATTCACTAAAATATTTTATCAAATAGAAAAGTACTTATTTGGTAGTTATGAAATTTTAAATTCCCTAAAGTAATTAAGAAATTTTAATTATTGTCACTGGAAAATATCCTTAGAAAACATATTAAAACACATATATTGTCTCTATCGTTCATTCCACTTTACAGTTTATTTTACCGTCCAAAACACTATGTAGAATGCCACACGGAACTGCTCCGACCTTAAAAGGTCAATATTCACACTAACTTTGAAAGTCAATCACACCGACCATGTAAGGTCATAATAATAAATGTTACCTCCGACCTATAAAGGTCAATTCTTGTAATAACAAAATGTCATCTCCGACCAACAAAGGTCAATGTAGAACAGCAAAATAAAAGGTTACGATTCTGCGTAGACGATACAATTAATGTTGATCCACTCTCAGCATAATACAAAATACTGTGTGGTATTCAGTTGCTGGTACTTCACGCTAATAAAACCATAGCAACATGCACGCTTTTGACATTGATACGTCCTTCAACACCATGACCTATCAATGAAGCCATTTTCTTACTAGATATTTCACACACATTAAATTTGAGTAAAACAAATGTATGAAAGTTAAGTATAGGAAAAGAAACCCATATTTACAATTTAACTTATTCAATATAACAAATTTACTTTTATCCAATAATTTTCCATGTACAAAGGAATTCATAGAAACACATTTACAATTTGCAAATAATTAAATATTTCACTTACCCTGATATCTAGGTAGACAGTCACTGTTAAATAAAGCTTGTCATTAAAATGGCTTTATAAAATGAACACCATTTTCATTAAATTTAAATAATGAATTCTGCCAAGCTCTAACATCATAATTCTTCATAAAACTGAGCAAAACTGACTGAGTGTAAACCTATATGAACTATACATAACAGTACATTTTTAACACATTGGCCAGCTAACTAATACAGGTAAGTGTTCACTCAGGTATGAAGAAAACTATTTACACTGGTCAGTATTATAACTGTCTATTCCTAGAAACAGGTTTATAAGAGATTATATTTAAAAATAGATAAAATATAATTGATTTTGTGACATACTGTTTATGTACATGATGATCAATTTGAATAATGACGAAAATGATAATAATGATGATAATAAACATGATGGCGACGATAATAATGATGTATATAATAATAAATAAAATAAATATGATTACCGACGACGACGACGATGACGACGATGTTGATGATAATAATTGTGATTTTCGATCATGATACTGTGGATAATATATGTTATGTATGACAAAGACAACGTCGGCGATGATGATGATAATTGTGATTAACGACGACGACGACGATGATGATGATATGTACTATGATTTCTGACGACGATGATGATGATAATACATGTGACTTACGATGCCGATGATGATGATGATGATGATGATGATTAATATGATTTTCGACGACGACGACAATGATGATGATGGTGAAGATGATGATTTATATAATGACGTTGAATATGATCTATAATGATAATGATGTGAATAATAATAAATTAAAAAAAAATGACCACAAGATCATGGTTTATGTGATGACGATGAATATACTGGGGTATTTGACGATTATTATGATGTGTATGATAATAAATATGACTTACAACGACCGTAATTATGATGATTTGTATGATGAATATACGGTACGGTACGGTGCAGTAACGGTTTAAGTCCTTCTAAATTCAATTATCCCGTTACTGCACAAACGTGACGAATTATGTTGATTCTGAATATAAATTTTGACAGTTATCTTGACGATGTCGATGATAACTGGAGCAAATAATCAATATTGTACATTACTGCTATCTCTGGTATGACCACCACGGAATAACTTTAAAATAACTTTCCATCAAAATCAAAAAAACTTTTTTAAATGAAACATTTATTTTTAATGTTATTATCCATCATTAGTGTTTGAAATACCTTTTTGTCCAATAAAATTGCAGTGCCGCTCTTAAAGAATTCAATTTTCTAAATGCTTACTTTTTAACACGAATAAACACTAAATCAAAAAATACTGTTCTGCTAATTTTAACATAATAATCTTAATGCACACTATTTTTAACATAATAATCTTAATGCACACTATTTTTAACATAATAATCTTAATGCACACTATTTAAACGTAAACTGTCGCGTTTTATGATATTGTTTATACACATACTGAATATCTCTACATACAGATAATGCACAAGGTATAAAAAGGCAACATTATTACAAATACATTAACGTCTCACAAGTCTATCTTGTAATTCAGTAGATTTATCAGACTTATAAACATCGGCGGAATGAGGAGAACTGACATATGGAAATTGTCTCTTGAATGTCATGTCATCAATTTCTCTCCTTTGTGGCATGGATTTCAGGAGAATTGTCTGAAATGGCATAATTACTTTCAACGTATTGTTTTCTTCCAATAAAATACTTAAAAAAGAAAAGGATGGATATATTAATTCTATGAAATGAATATAAATTTAGTATTTGATTTTTTTTGTCCAATAGGATAACAATTATTTATATGAGTCGTGACAGATTTACTTTAGTAAATCGGCTTTAAAAGTTCTAAACATTTTAGTTATTAATAAGCACTTTTACATGTAAAAGTTGACAATTGAGTACCGCGCAAGCCGTAGCTACGGGGCGCGATGGATGTTGCACGTTTTCATTCCCCTCATGTACATACTCTTGAAAGCAAACCGGGTCTGAAGTTTGTATGTAATTTTTTGTGATTTATGCTTCCTTCCAAATTGTCACCTTTTTTCAAGATTTTTAATTAATTAGTTAATAGCGAGCTCGACGAGCCGGTAACGCGAGTACCTGCTAAGTGATGGTTTTGAAAACTTTCGTCCGAAGTACCGCATTGGACACATCACTTTGGATTATTTCATGTGAAGAACATATCCATCTAGCTAACAAAACATCATGTGTTCTACTTAGGTGCTTGCTCGTGGATACCATTATGCATGGGGGCACCTAAGGTCTTCATCTACGAAGAAAGCTACAAGAGTCATAATTATGATCTTTTCTGTGTTGATGCGACGTTTAAAAAAACAACAATAAAAAAATTAATGTATGATTTCATTTATCTGTATTTATTTCATTTAAAATAGAAGACGAAGTTGCCATTGGAGAACGGAACATAGTTATGTTAGAGGCTCAACATGTAACCTTGAGGCAATATCTGTCTGCAATAAAGTAAACAAACATCAATTCAACAATTATTATATTTCTAGATATACACTACATCTTTAATCATGTCTGATGCCTAATGAAACTCTGTTGTTCCCCTAACAATGTATTTAGATAATTGAAATTACTAAATTATTAAGTCAGTGGTGAAGCTTGATTTTAAGTTATTAAAAAGGTTGAATTCGAGTGCGGTCTTTGGGCATGCCCCCTTCCCCTGTCCCCATTTAAAATTTTATTTGCTCTGAATTCTGGGATATGGTTTTTTTTCGTATATTAAAGTACAATAAATGTCCAGGAGATAATTTCAAAGTGCGGCACATTATGCCTCAGGAATGAATCAGTGTTTTCTTCTTTGGAAAGACTTCTATACAAAATTCTTAATCACAATAACTGTACTAATTGCATAGTCATGAAATGAGTAACTTTTCGGAATCTTTAACAAGACACACACAATTAAAAATCATGTCACATATATAAAAAAGCATTTCTGAAGCATAATGTGCCTTTAAAAATAGAGTGACATAAAACAGCTCAATGAAACGGGCATAAAGCCAGCTTTATAACATGCCTATAATAGCTTGAATTTATTTCTAAATGACATGACGACGAAGTGAAGTCAACTTAGATACTGGCAATGTCGTTTCTATATTGCAATTTGATCAGTGAAAAATATTTTTTTATACTTTAAGTTATGTGCATGTATTAAAGTGATGTATTAAAGATATTTAAAAAATATCCTCACGGCTGTTAACTTCATCAATGACTTACACAAGCAATGATTTGATTTGAATGGTAAAGAATTCCTCCCCGTCTGTCACATAATTCCATATGTTTTCTCTCTGGATCACCAGGTACCAAGACCTCTGTTTTACCGTCAACCTGTTATACCAACTGAATCTCAAATGCCAATATTAGGTACGCATAGAGTTGAAACAAAATGAACCGTAAGTTAAAATTGCAATGATAAAAATTGAAGTCTAAAGTAAATCTCATCCAATCTCAACGCTCTGGGTTCACATCCCACCGTGGACTTAAGATTATTTTTTTCATGTGAGGAAGCTATTCAGCTAGCTTCAGAAAAATCCGTGGTTCTACTCAGGTGCCAATTATTAATGAAGAGGAACAGACCAATAAAGCTATAGTCCTTTAATAGCGTCGGTGGTTTATTCGGAGCTTTTGTGAACTTCAAAGAGATCAACACTTGAAAACAGACTGAAAGATTTAAATTACCGGATCAAGATTTCTACAAAACGTCATCATATCACTCAGTATGTCATGAAAACCATCTTCAAACGCCCCAGGATCAATTGCGACAAAACAATGAATGTACAAATAAATGTAATATACTCAACTTCTAGACAATAAATATAATTTTTGAGCGAATAATTTCAAAAATGCCTCTGATTCTATGGAAATCAGCAGTACATGTATATTCCTGTTGATTAGGGAAGGAAACATTTCAGATTTGTCAACATCTTTGCCATTGATATTATTTTACTTGCAAGATGTGCTGTAACCTTACATACTAAATAACAACAGTATCAACGTGACTGCGATTAATAGAATATTTTACTATTACTTTTTACTATTACTCCTTGAATCTCTAATATTTATATAAAGTAAGCTTTTGGCGCCAGTAAAACATGGGAGATATGTAGAATCATATAATAAACGTATATTGATTATCATCAAAACGTATATCTATATTCCTCTAATTTTCATTTACAAGAAAAACAACAAAACAAACAGTATGAAAATTTATTTGTTTTCAGAAATCAAATGCGATCGTGACCTGACTCGTCCGTGTAGATCTGGTATTCCACACACGTAAATATTTATTCATTATTTTACCTTTTATATCTTTGTCATAAACTGTGAACATGTTCTATGAATGAAATAAGAGAAACATTAATAACTAGAAATGTGTCCATAGGACACGGGTGCCCCCACCGCGCCACTGTTCTGTCAATCTTTTTACAAAGTCAAGGGAAATAACTCTACAAATACTGGATACATCCACAAGCGAAACCCCAGGTGCAAATCTAAATATGCTTAGCAACCTGCCCATAAGGTTTAATGACTATGTCAAATCCTTTTTGAGAACTTGCGACACAAGTTGAAAATTGCAAAAAAAATTTAAGTGAAGGGCAATAACTCTAAAAATACTAAATAAATCCAGACAAAAATACCTGGTGCACAACTGCACATGCTGATCAATATTCCTGTAAAGTTACATGACTCTAGGTCAAATACTTTTTGAGTTACATGCGACACGTGTTGGAAATTGCAAAATTATACTAAGTCAATGGCAATAACTCTGAAAACACTAAAAATATCCAGACGAAAATACCCAGGTGCACAACTACACATGCTGATCAACATTCCTGAAAAGTTTCATGACTCTAGGTCAAATACTTTTTGAGTTACTTGCGACACAAGTTGAAAATTGCAAAATTTTACTAAGTCAAGGGCAATAACTCTGAAAATAATAAAAATATCCAGACGAAAATACCCAGGTGCACAACTACACATGCTGATCAACATTCCTGTTAAGTTTCATGACTCTAGGTCAAATACTTTTTGAGTTTCATGCGACACAAGTTGAAAATTGCAAAATTTTACTAAGTCAAGGGCAATAACTCTAAAAATACTAAATATATCCAGACGAAAATACCCAGGTGCACAACAACACATGCTAATCAACATTCCTGTAAAGTTTCATGACTCTAGGTCAAATACTTTTTGAGTTACAGCGATACAAGTTGAAAATTGCAAAATTTTACTAAGTCAAGGGCAATAACTCTGAAAATACTAAAAATATCCAGACGAAAATACCCAGGTGCACAACAACACATGCTGATCAACATTCCTGTAAAGTTTCATGACTCTAGGTAAAATACTTTTTGAGTTACGTGCGACACAAAAGTGAACGGACGGACGGAAGGACGGACGGAAGGACGGACGGACAGACGGACGGACGGACAAGGGTAAATCTAAATGCCCGCCACTAATGTGGGGGCACAAAAACAATTACCACACAGTCGACATCGTGAACACCTACTTCCATATTGTACCCACATAAAGATCCACTCAACATAGAACAAAACATTTCAACCATCACTGCTAAACCATAGCCTTTATATCCTGCTGTATAATTCATAAAAAACTTGTTTCAAAATTTTACCAGTTCATGTTAAGTTATGTATAAGCCGGTGCAAGCGGGCGTTGATGGTAGCTTGCTTTTACCACTTCCGTCCATGAACAAATTCAATCAAACCGAGCCTGCAACGTTTTCAATTTGACATGTTCACCTATCTTTAGGATTTTTGTTTTTCTTTACTTGATTTCTTAAATGTTCCTCTTTATTTTATTGTATAAGAAGGAAGTAATAATTAATTATATCTTTTCTAAAAGTTATATATTAACATAATATTATAAAAATAAAGATCATTTTTTGATTTTTAAGATAAAAGATGTCACAAGGTTTTGGGAGCCTTCTTATCGCCACTATTTGTTTTCTTACGTGTGTATTTTTCTTCGTCCAAGTTGATACATATCGTGCATTATTAACAATCTACAATAAAATGTCACTGTCTTATGTTCCAGTAACCACCTTAATTTGACTACTTACATGTGTTTTCTCTTCCACCAAGGGGATGAATGCCGTACATTTTTGAACAATCAACAGTATCATTTCCATCGTTATCAACAGCCCATCCTGTTGGGATAGCTTCACCCTTCATATCAGCCAAAATTACCTGATCATACATGTACATATTCTCATAAAAGACCCTATTAAGCAATAGTAGTCTTAACGAAGAAGAAGAAAAAACTTACGACACATTTCTATCTTAAGAGAAATACCACGTTTAACAAATAAGAAATGGAAAGATTTGCATATTCACAACTGCCAATGTACGTTGCTATGGACGATTTTTATCGTACGATTCATCGCGGAGTGAGACTTAAAAAAGGATTCGAGCACCACACTAAATACCGTATTCCGGGCAAGGAGCTTGAATCATAAAATGCTAAAGTCTTGCCTTTTTACCCAACGGAATGAACTTTAATAGGTCTAATTCATCTTTTCACACCGATTTATGTATGATAATGAATGGAAAATGTAAGAATCAGCGAAAAAAACGATATTTGTCTATTTTGTGATCATGATTTTTGCAAGCGTCTAGCGGTACTGCTCCAATCCTGTATTGAGTTAAATCCTTTATCACGCCTTAAGTATAAACTATTTTCGAATGAAAACAACGTGTATCGAAAGAATTTCTAAAATCAGATTATAGCTAACTGGCCTGTATATAGATGTCTGCAAATGATCCGTTATAACTATTCCCCGTAAAGCAAAATAACAAATACTATAATTATAGCTGATAACAAATTGTTCATTGTTGACCAATCCACGTTTAAGCTTTATCAATACATTTATAATTACTTTTCATCTGAGATTAACATTTGAATTAACTTAGCGAGCAATTTTGAAATCACTTTTTTTCTCGGTAACCAAGGCTATTTACCGTATACCAGTATCGGGTATGTAGTATACACGGAATGTGTACCGTAGGTTTCGCTGATGAAAATTATTCAATCATCGATCTACAAACTACAAGATGTTAACAAAATAAATATGTCTTTGAATTCAAGATATGGATAATGTCTTTAAACATTTTGAAAAGCATCAAATGAAATAGCCTGACCTTTCCAAATGCTACTGTTGTAGTTGCCATATCTAGGACAAAACTGTCACCATCTTTCGCTGGTGCCGCTATACATATTGGTTTGGTACCAAGTGCATTTTGTATCGCTCGTGTTGGTGCCATACCAGCACCAGTATTCGTAAATGCCATTCCCTTGGATACATTATTAAAAATTACATACATTCTACCTATATTGTGAATTTCTTTATAAATTCGCAATTTTACATTTGTTGAAAAGTATAATGAACGCTGGGTTAATACTGAATGGTATTTATCTCTATTCTTTGTTAAATGTTTCATATAAAAGATCTTTATATAAAATGGTTTTGTTAGCCATACAAATACTACATGTACTACCACCCGTATTGCATGCTGATAAACATGCTGATAAATCAGTTCAAATATGTAAGCTGCCAACACCCCCCCCAAATAAAATGAAAATAAATAAATAAATAAATAAAAGAATATCAATAAAAAGTAAAATAATGATAAAACAAATAAGAAAATAAAATAAAATTGAAAAAATAAATAAAACAAATAAAAAATAATAAAAAAAAATTATAATAATGATAAAAAGTAATGATATTATTTAGTCAACATCTTGTATATGTATAAGACATCATGTTGTACACTGTGTTCTTTATTATTTGGCGTACTTGATGTATACAGTTCGACTTAATAATTATGTTAGTCGATTGAAATCCGTTATAACCATGCTATTTTATAAAAAAAGAAAAATCAGATCTTATGAGGTAAATTACATCGAAGATTTAAGAATAGAATTTGTTATATTGTTTCATTTTCTGTTTTCATGGCCATTATTTTAACTTACAATAAATCCTTTGTCTACTGCACGGATACCATACCAACTTGCCATTCCAAAATGATTTGACCCTGAAGAAAGAATACCAATTCATTAATCTACTTTGTTTAACGAGAAGCCCACATATTTTGGATCTCTTTAAATATATAATGACTACTTGATTACTTGATAATTGCAATAATAATGATAATAATAATAATTATATATTAATTATAAAAATAAAAACAACAACAACAGCTACAAAAACAACAACATTAAATAAATAACAACAACAATAACATTTAATAACAACAACAACACCATAAAAAACAAACACATCAACAACATACATACATACAACAAAGTTTGATAGCTTTTATTATTGATATACATATTTTTGCGATCAGTTTCTCCATTTCCCCAACTTTTGTGTCCATTCCTACTTTTTTCGGTGCCGCCCATGTGTTTTCTGCAGTAGCAATGCTGGTTGTTGCCTAGACTTTATTTTATAAGTATCGCTCTGTCTGGTCGATAAGTGTTGTATTTTCATCAAGTGTAATTATGTAAAAATCATTTGTTGGCAATAAAATGACTCAACTAACAAAAACAACAAATTAAGACGAAAGGATTCAATATCAACAACTATTAAATTAACAGAAAGAGTCTTCAACTTGCAGATGATTCAAATAAATATTGCTTTTTATAAGACTTTAGTCATTTGTTTTAATGTTTGACATACATAAACAAACAATAATAATAATAATAACAATAATAATAATAATAATAATAATGAAAATAATAATAATAATAATAATAATAATAATAATAATAATAATAATAATAATAATTATAATAATGATAATAATAATGATAATGATAATGATGATGATGATGATGATGATGATGATGATGATGATGATGATGATGATGATGATGATGATGATGATGATGATGATGAGGTAACAGGTAAAAAATATAGAACAAACGTACCGCTGACCGAAACCCATCCTATGCCACTTTGTTTTGCTTTTTCAATAGCTAGATCCATGCAATAATTCCCGACAACTGGTCCTAAAATATACCAAACATTTTACATGTACGTGCGCTGTATAGCCGTCGGGACCAAATCATCAACATCAACAACAACAACAATAACAACCATATAACGAAATAATAAATAAAGACGTAAATAAATAAATGAAGAAATACATAAATGATGAAGATAAATAATCTAGAATTTGACACATTGTAAACTTTATTATATACTTAAAAAAAATAAAATACTTGAAATGAAACAGAATCATAATAATGACAGTTTTTCATAAGTTACGTTTCACAGAGACAGATGGTCCCCTGGTATATTGGGAGGAATAAAATATCATCTACCAAGTAAATTGTTCCCATCCACCAATGCCGTTGCTTGAGTTTGCTTGACAATCCTCGGAACACCCTTCTTTGCTACGAATCGGTTTGTTACATCGCTCAAATATTTATCTGAAGACAAAAAATAAAAGTTATATTTTTGTCATATTGCTAAACTTAAAACTGCAAGCCTCCAGATTTACGCTTATTTGCATGTAAATTTTGAAAAGGGTGTTTAAAAGTACAATCTTGTGAAGTGAATAAAGAAAGTAATTAACACATTGCAAACGGTCCGGACAATCCATGTTCTTTACCAAATATAGGTTAAAATATGCAAAATGTAGCCTTAACTGCGTGAGTCACGCATTAGAAATATAGTAATAAATACTGAAATATCAGTTATGAATCGCACATAACATAACATTTAGATTTTTTTATAGGTTTGGTTATAATGAAATAGTTTGGCCCATCTTGAGGTATACATTTTAGCTCATCATTTTATGGCTGATCTGTAGACAAAGTAATGCAATAAATATTTTGTTTTATCGTTTAACAAATTATTTCAAAACAATACAATGAATTCATTGTTCAAATACTTATCTGAAGCAAATGTTAAGAACTTTAAAGTTCATATATTTGCCACATTTGAAATGCTTATCAGATGTCACAATACAGAATTGTATCTTACATATGTGTCAAACTTATCCAAAGACACTGTAATAAATCTTATAAATTTGTTACAGATATATTAGTACTTTCTATGTTTAGAATAGAGTGAAATCAGAATAATTATTGTATATGATAAAGAAAAATATCATAAACATAACATTAATGGATGCCATCATGTGATGAGACTGAGAAGGCTTACCAAGATTTTTAAGACCATGACTGTAGTGGCCCCTGTAGTCTGCCGCCACCAATACGTCTGCTAACATAGGCCCATGGTCATCCTCTAAACCTACTGCCCAACAACACCGCTTGATAAATCCGTGTACCTTCTTCTTGCTGATAATACACTCTTCTGAAAAAAAATGTCACTATCTAAACACATCTGTCTGTCTGTATTTTAAAATTTGAATTCAGTAACGTAAAATCTCTGAAAACTAAATTAAATCAAGATGGTAGGAAGCGATCAACACCAAGGGTCATTAAATCTTGCGCAGATGACTGTGTGTCTGAACGGGAAAAATCTAATTTTTTTTTCTTCTTAGATATAGATCGTCAGTATGATTTCCACCTATCAAACATATGCAGACTTGTTTATTAAGTTCTTATTATATTTTACTTTCAAGCCTATATTCAACATTCATTTATAAAATCACAACAAATAGAATCAATAGAACAGCTGATTTATATACCTAATGATTCTTCA
>NW_026864195.1:0-30700 GCF_026571515.1 Ruditapes philippinarum
AACCAGAAAACATAAAACATTTATTCAAGTATGCAAGAGTTTTAGTCATGATGTCACAATTAAATCTACAGGTCAGTATTCTTTTAATATTTTATGTTTCATGGAAATCAGTTCATCACATATATACATTAAACAATATGTGTTATTTCTCGTTTCAGTGGCCTTATGGATCAAAATTTCCGATTCTTTGTTATGCAGAATCTCCCATGACATTTTACATTGAGCATTGTGTGATGATAGATCAATTTGTAGATTTGTATTTGAAAAACTTCCCCTTGTCTTGGTAAGACTTTACAAATATCTTTATGATCGACAGCCTAATAAACAGTATAATTATTTAAATTAACATAGTTATGCCCCCCTAGTAGAAGTTGGGATATGTTGCACTAAGTGACTAATTGCATCACGTTTCTTGGTCGGCAGTTGGTTCTTCTGTCAGTCAGTCTGAAAACAAAACTGTGTCCAGTCAATAACTTAATAACAGCGAACTTGCTTTATGAACTTCAAACTTGTGATGGATGTTTAAAAGCCTAAGAACATAAAATTTGAATTTTTATACATAAATGGGCTTGGGCACTTTAAACTGAAGTTATATACAAAGATAGTCAAGATATATACTTCGAAATAAATTGAAAATCGTATTTTTATGCTTTTCTTAGCTCGATTTGTTGTGAAAAGCATTAAAACGCTTTTCATTTTTGGTCATATTTTTACAATTTGAATAATAATTCTGTTAAAACAAAGTGCACAAATGATCTGAAATTTTGCACAAAGATTTGTGGTCTAAACCTACTTCAAATGGTACATTTATCTGGAAAAAATATTTTCAGTTCCATCATTTCAAAAAACCTCAGTGGAGTCCCTTTAAGTTTTGATAAATATTCCTAAGAATTATCTTTTTGTTATATAAATGGTATCTATGTAATTTAGACTTTATAAAATTGTTCTTTGTCATTATTCCGACATGTATAACAAGGTCCATAACTCCAACACTTTTATTTTAAGAGAAATTTCTTCTTTGAACTTTAGATTTATTTTTAAATTTCTTGCTCTTATCACTTTTGTTACTGAAGGGAAAATGACTCAGATTGTTGCCTTTTTAGTTAGAGCATAGAAATAAATGTATGTTGAACTTCTGTAATGACATGGTGTCATGCAAATTATGTGATGCAAATATATTGAACATATATTTTATCATTTCTTGATACCTATACAAAAATGTGTTTGTATCATAATTAATTTTTTTCATAGTTTTGTCTTCCTTTACACATGTAAATTAACCAAATAAATAAAATCCATCAACGGATACAGATGGTATAGTTTTAGACGTGCCAATTTTTGTGCCCCCACTTTAGTGACGGGCATTTAGATATACCCTTGTCCGTCTGTCCGTCCTTCCATCCGTTCACTTTTGTGTCGCACGTAACTCAAAAAGTATCTGACCGAGAGTCATGAAACTTTACGTGAATGTTGATCAGCATGTGTAGTTGTGCACTTGGATACTTTCGTCTGGATATTTTAGTATCTTTAGAGTTATTGCCCTTGACTTAGTAAAATGTGCAATAATCAACTTTTGTCGCATGTAACTAAAGAAGTATTTTACCTAGAGTCATGAAACTTTACAGGAGTGTTGATCAGCATGTATAGTTGTGAACTTGATTATTTTCGTCTGGATATTTTAGTAAGAGTTATTGCCCTTGATTAAGTAAAATTTTGCAATTTTCATCTTGTGTCTATGGACACATTTCTAGTAATGTTTATATTTTTGCTAATTTTAGCATTCTTAAACCAGTTTCATTGATGATTATAGGCAAAAGTATTGATTTTATTTCAATTCTGTATCGGTAATTGATTGACAAAAAATATCAACTATAGATTAAATAGAGGATATTGAATAATTGTAGGTTTAATACTAAATTTATTGAACCAGTAGAATAAAATTATATTATGCAAGCCTCTGGCGAGCATAATATTGTTTTATTCAACGAGTTCAATTAATTTAGTATTGAATCTACACGAATATATAATATTCAATTTATCGCATATTTAAAATAAGAATTTTAAACTGTTAAAGAGTCATTTTTCATTGAGGGGCCTTAGTGTAACACTAAAATAAACGTGTTTAATGCTTATGTTAAAGATTATAGCGCAAATGACATCATGTCAAAGTGTTATTACACTATAGTGTGTAATATCCTTTTTTTTATTAAATGGCTTTATTTCACTCCTGCGCTGCTTTTTATGTAATAATTAATTTTATGTCAAAGAAAACAATCGGTCGCAAATCCCAAATTATATGTGATGGGTTTGCAGTTTTTACTTAGACTACAATAACATTTCTTTTTAATTGCAATACAAGAGGTCAGTGAATCTACTTGAATACTCTCCGGTTCGGTTCTTTAACTCTAAGTCACCTGGCGGTAACATATTCTATACCCATGTGACCAATGCAGACCACGATCTGCTGGCATAAATATGAATATTTTTATGTTTTCCCTAATATGGTGAATGGTTCCATCTAGACAGAATGATTGACAAGTCTATTATAGTTTCTCAAAAATCATTTGGATTGGTTAGCTTGAAAATTGACAGGAAAAAAATCAGTATATTCAAAACACATAACATATTATATTATACTATTAGAATAGGATAATCCTACTACATGATCTTAAAATTATGACTTCTTGCTTTCCTTTATTTCAGGATATCAGCTATAATAAACCTACAGAGACAATGAGGACAATCACAACTGTTTGGCTTTTTATTCATCAATCTCCGGATGATTATCAGTGGGATGTTCTGAATGACAAAGATGTTAAAGGTCTTCAATAGTTCGATATTATGATTTCACACCTGATACCTGGCTGTATGGGGACAGACGTGGATTAAATTTGTGATTAACAGCAGCAGAAAAATCCCCCAACCATCATTACTTGCCAATGCATTGAATAACATTCTGGTTCCTGGCTTAATGGAAACATAATAGAAATTTTTTGCATCAAACAGATATCTGGTATCTGTTTTGTACAATTAGAATTTGAATCTCAAAGGACAATTACACCAAGACCACTGTCAAATATTTCAGTATTCCTTTGAATAAACTTTTATGTTAAAAAGATCATTGAAATAATTTGATTTAATTAGATATACAGTACATGTATAAATCTGTTTCTGCAATTTAAGACTGATATTATATATCAAGAATTGTGAAATGATTGGTTATAAAAGGCCTATTACGCTTTAGAATTTCCATCAGTTTTATTTCATTTTTCAATACTTTTTACAATGAACATTATTTTAATACTTGTGTTACAGTTTCCAAAAATAAACCCTTTTGCCAATTATACATAATTTCTCTTATGCTGATTTTGTTATGTTGGCGATTGCTATAATATAACTTAATTAATATTAGTATGGAAGTCAAAATACTACTTTGTTTACAATTTGCCACCTTAAAGGGAAAGACAAGGTTAGAATAAAAACTTGATTTCAGAAAAAGAATGCTATAAATAATAAGTCTGCAAATTTTCTGCCGCCAAATAATAATATTAAACGAATGATAACAAAATTTAAATCGCTAAATCACCGATTTCTACAAATCAGTAAGCGCGGCCATGTTTGTGTATTGGCCGTATAAAAACAGGTGCGCGTGATGTCATTTCCCCACATCTTTAGATTCATGATAAATCTAGTTGAATCGTAAGGAAATATTAATATAATTAAGTATTGACCAGACAATTTAATTTTCTCAGGAGGTGTAGAGGAGAATTTTTATGGTTCAAAATACGTAACAATATCAAAAAAATAAATAGTAATAATAAATAAAGAAACGTACGGCTAGCCAAAAGTTCTAGCCGTAAGTGAGTCACGAACAACTAGCCAGGACGCACTGTACGTATTGTCTAGCCGTACGGCACTTTTCAAAATTATATGGAAGTCGAACGTTATAAAATTGTTGATTTTCATGCTTATCATTTGTTGTTTTATTTGTATGAATTATTAAATCATTTTTGTTTATTTAAGCACATGGATCGAATAAAAAATGTTCGGAGTGGAATAAATAAATAAAAAGAACATTGAATGAAAAAAAAACGGTGAAATACAAAAATAATTATATAATTTTCAAAATAGTAGATAAATATCGAACATAAAAGCACAGTCAATCAATTAATAAGCCTTAATTAAAACCTATCCAGGGACTGACAATAGAATTTTAGAATGCCTTTCACGGAACATGCAAACTTTCCTTGATGGACAAACTTCTATACAGTACCGTCGGTAATTGTCGCAATTATCAAGAGCCTAACAACAATCATTTTCAGTGTTTGTTGTTTTTTTTCTCATATAAAAGGTGTCGAAAATTAAACTTAATGAAACAAAAAAGGATTATTATCAAAATTTTGTAAACTATTTCAATTGGTGTAAATGCAAGCAAAGGCTATTTTTTCTCGACATCTTGCGATGACAAAGATCGATATATATATAGCGATCAAGGCGATTAATCTCTAAAAAGTTAACATCCAAAGACAATTTATGCTGTTTCTTGGTTAAAATCCTCGCTCAAAGTCATAACATATGCATTTTCGACTTTCATAAAATTTTGAAAAGTGCCGTACGGCTAGCCAATACAGCGTGTCCTTGCTAGTCGTACGTGACTCACGTACGGCTAAAACTTTTGGCTAGCCGTACGGGCCCGTACGATAGCCACTTCCATTATAAAAACCCTACTAAAACGTGTTCTTAATAGTACATATAATTAATTTTTTGCAGTTTGATTCTGACTTTCAAATTTAAAGGTGTGAACATATGTTATAATTGATGTACACATTTCAAAAATATCAGCAACTCTTTTGAAAAGTAAATTGTTAACATGTCTGTCAACGTATGATGCTGCGCATCGTAATCGTAGCCTAATATTAACTGCAGGCAAATCATTTTTATTGGCTGCTCAAAAATCTAATTTGCATAATTTATTCACACAATTGCTGGTTCTTACTACTTATGTCTAATACTGCGCATTGTCTATTTTAATTGTTCCTAATGTGCACCAAATGTTCCTGTCACACTGTGTACTGACGATTTTTATTGCTCCTTGTATGCCTCTGTGCCGACAGACCTTTTGATCATGCACAATGTTGCCCTGATTGGTTAATCACCCTTGTCAAATATTCTAATGACGAAATAGACATCTATTTTTTTACGCTTCATCAGTGAACTGAATGACCTTAGAGGGAATTAGGTTCCACACCTGTCAAATTATACTGTAGTAAATTACAGCACGTCATAAAATAGCAACACATTTTTTTACAGTTACCAATAATCATTTTAAATATTAAGTAGATTTATGATTTTTTTGTTTTATTGGATTAAATTTACGGTAGTAGAAATGCGTATCTGTCGGGGAAAGGAATTTGGTAAGTAGATAACGTGGAAAAAAGCTTTAGGGAACTGGATAAACCCGAGAATATGCGTAATTATAGGGGAATGGGCAACCTGTTGCTGTTGGTACCAGTTTTGACTGGGTGCCTAAATAACCTAACGGACAGTTTTGTTTTCATACGATATTAGTCTGGCTGCCGATTTTCCTGCGCCTTTCTCATTTTTAGCGTCAATGGCGGAAAATCGCGTCCTCAGCATACTGGATTTAGAAATCATAAAATAAGCAAGCTTGAATATCGGACAAATGATAATTAATGTTGCGGCGTCTTCAATTAATTAATTAAAGCAATTCAGTTCCATATGATGTTTTCATAAATAATATATAATGTACGCAATAAAATTAATAAGTTCTTCATCAAGATATATTTCAGTTGTACAAGCGTGTACATCTATACCGGAAGTGGGTATAACACGTCACGATCTCGGTCTCGTCTGTCTCGCGAGAATGACAGAACGCCAAAATGGCGGCGCCCATGAACTTATTTCTCAAGTAAAAAATAGTGTCTTAAAACACGAATTTCTCTCTTATAGGGTTGATGTCAATAGGAAAACTGTCATGGTTCCTCTTTTTAAATGATGAATATTTATATTAGACAGACATCAATCCATCCATTCATATTCCTTTAATAACACATTACTGCAGGTTCGGTGCTATTTTATCACTTGTTAAACATCTAACATGCCCTTAAACCATTATCAAAACATTTTTGTTAGAAAATGCTTGAATTTGCTAGAGAATATTTATTTTCTTAGGCAAAATGTGTCTTGTTTAAAGTATAGCATAGTGTTTGTTAATCAGCATTAAAGGAATTTTGTTGCTCTGGCCTTGCACAGCCATGTGACAGATTTAGTATTGACAAATTTAGTATCGGTTTCAAGACTGTAGTTGTTGTCACCATAAGGAAATTACATTACCTTTTTTGTTCTGTGTTGATAAAATGAACTTAAATTTGAAATGTACCACTATATTTGTAACACAAAAAAATTGCCATATTATATAGAGGATATTTGTTTGTTTTGCATGTAAAATTGAAATATATTTCACTGAGTTAACACCAGATGCAATATTTTCATGAGTGGCGTAAAAGTCACGAGTGAAAATATAATAGCTGGTGTTCACCAATGAAATATATTCAATCTTATATGTAAAACAAATAAATTTTCTTTTTATTTCATGCTTTCATGTTTAGTATTTTTACTGATTTTGCCACGTAATGTCGCACATTCTCCTTTATGACGTCATAATATCATGACGTCACATCATCAATTTTGAAATATAGTTCTGTTAAATTTCTCTAATTTTGTTACATTTTTAAAATGATATACGACTTCCTTTTCCTAAAGAAGCAAAATTTACGACTTCCTTTTCCTAAAGAAGCAGTATTTACGTATGAGTTACTGCATTTATTTTTGCCTGTTATTCCTGTTAGTTATGATATTTTTTTCATCCGCATTCAGATATAGTCCGGCTACAGTAAAATAATATTTTATAAATTTCACTGGTGGTTTATCAGAATACTATTATCTGATATATTGCAGTAAACACTGGAAAGCATGAAATAAAAAAAAACAATATATAATTTAAACCACTTATTCTAGTATAATATGTATTGCAAATGTATAGTTTTGTAAATAGTTTTTGAAGTGTGTATGATATTTACATATTTTCGAACAGTTTCGCTCTTCTTTTTAATAATTCAGTTTTCTGAACAAATGTTCACATAACATTTTTTTTATTTTGGCGATACACGGAAATTATGTATATGAAGATACATTATGATTCTGACAGGTTAAATTGCCCAATATTACAAACTTTAAGTATGTTACCAAAGTCACAAGGTGTTGGTTATATAACGTACACCATTTCATGCACGGCCATATATAACATTTCATAAGTCTTTTATAAACCAAATTTTGATATTGTTCTCATGCTCCCTTTGCTTCGAAACATTAAATGATAATTTGCAGTGTATATTCTTAGTTATAAAGTTTCTGAACTTGTTACGGCTGTTGGCATATATAACCCGAGCTGCTAGGTGAGGATTATATTGCTTACAACTGTTTATATATGGCCATATTACCTGTGAAGAATCTGATAATGAATTTACAATAGAGCAAAATTCTTTCATAACAGAAAAATAAAGAATTCATAAATTGACAGAGATGTGTATATAGTATTTATAAATGCCATGATTATCCCATGAAAAGTGAAGTTTCAAGTGTGAAGTATTATTTAATTAAACTGTATATTTGTGTTACCATTGATTTATTTTTAGCTAGTGTATGATTTATCTTATTTGTAAATACATGTAATCATTGTTTGGAGTGATATCACTTTAAAGCTGCACACCTCATAGATAAGGACTACATGTACTATAGAATATTGTACATTTTGGAGATAAATTTGATAACAATGTTGGCAGGCTTGAATACAGTCTAACTTGCCCATGCGACCACGTGTATTAAGCGACTTTTGTCTTAAACGACCACTTTAAATACCCCCCCCGATCATTTTCTCTATATATCTTTAAAGTATTAAGCGACTTTTGCTCAACGCGACCAGCGACCGCTAATTAGTCAGCTAATTCAGATAAATCTTTTCATTAAACGACAACTTTTACCTGTCAAGTAATTGTGTTTTCAGAGAACGCCGCCTTGTAATGTCACAAGTGTCAACAATCAAAACACAACAAATAAATGTGTGAAAAACTCTATTTCCCAAACCGATTTAGTGTATGCAAAGGAAGTTAAGTATACGCTTGACGTGTATTATCCAATAATATCGAATTAACAATGCAACGCTCCGCCCCTACTGAGATGGTGTATACGCTTCGCTTGTTGACATTTAGACTGCATTGAATTGACCTTGAACTTGATTAGCAATTAAATGAATCGTAACAATTAGATGTAGTTTGTCTATTTCAAATGAGAAAATGCACAACAGAAAACATCTTCACTTATAGGGTTTTTCGTGTTGGAGACAAGGAAAAACAACGGAGAAATTAAAAAAATCTGGAAAAATGTCAAACATATACGTAATGGATCAAAACTGTTTTGTCAATAAATATCAGAAAGTTATATTTTACATTAGCATCCATTTAGATTATTGGAGCGTACTAATAATTCAACATTTATATAAATGAAGTTGTAAAACATGCCCACCGCAAAAGAAAGATGTCATTTATAAATTTTGACTTTTATATCATGCTTTGTCTTATGTCTCATAAGCAACCGTTTTGGGTGTTTCCCTTGCCCGGTCGTTTAATACACGTTTGACTGTATTTTAATGACAATACAGAGTGCACTTTGAACAAAAGCATTCGCAATGTCAAATTGCATATTTTTCCTAAACTGTACAATATATTTATAATGGATAGATATGATACGAATCATCTAAGCATGCTTTTCAAACAGCATGCCTCCGGATTATTTGAAAATGTGGAACATGTATTGAAAAGTAAAATATTGTGAAGTAAACAAAGAAAGTAATTGACACATTGCAAAGGGTGCTTACAATTTCATACAATCCACATGAATAACCAAAAAGAAGTGAAAATATGTTGGAGTTAGTAACGAAGCAGAAGTACAGGGATGTATTCTGTATTTAAATTAGTCATTAATCAATTATTGAATCTTAAATCTTTATACTTTTCTTTAAATGTAAGTACATTTGTCTCAAGTTTGATTTTATTGAACTATTTTAGCTCATCTGGAGGCCTGCAGCTTTAAAGAGCTGAATTGATTTTTTATTGGAATTTGTGTATATAGATAATTATGCTTATTGTATAAATTTCTCTTAATATCTGTATAGAATGTAAAATAATAAGAGGAAATTTTTGTGTTTAAGTGAAATATTTAATATATTTTCATGAAACATGATAAGGGGTTTGAATTCAATACACAATTTATCACAGCCATAACTGTCTTGAAAAGACAAAATCATTATACGAGATAATTTCTGATGATGAAATGAACAGCTGAAGATAGTCTTTGCAAAAAAAGAAACATCTTAGAAAGTAGTTACTTTCATATTTATTTTTATGCTCCCCGAAAAATTCGCCATCTTGTCCGTCCTTCCGTATTTCCGTCTGTCCGCTTTTCTTGTCCGGGACATAACTTTGAAACAACAAGAGATATCAACATGAAACTTTGCAGGTAGATAGATCTCATTGCGTAGGTGTGCAGTGCACAAGAACCGTAACTCTGCCTCGCCGTATTTTTGAATTACTCCCCTTTGTTTATTTTAACACTTTGAACTTTGTCCAGGACATAACGAGGTATAAACATGAAACTTTGTAGTTAGATAAATCTCATTAAGTAGGTTTGCAGTGCACAAGAACCGATACTCTGTCTTGCCTAATTTTGGAGTTATTGCCCTTTGTTCATTTTGACACTTTGAACTTTGTCTGGAACATTTCTCTAAAATTGTAAGAGATATCAACATGAAGCTTTGTAGATAGATATGTCTCATTGGGTAGAAGTGCAGTGGTAAAGAATCATAACTCTGCCTTGCCTTATTTTGTATACTGCCTTTTGTTTATTTTTACTTTGTGACTATTGTCTGGGACATAACTCTAAAACTATTAGAGATATCGACATGAAACTTTGTAGGTAGATAGATATCATTGGATAGAACTGCAATGCTTAAAGAACCATAACAAAGCCTTGTCTAATTTTGGAGTTATTGCCCTTTGTTCATTTTTACACTTTGAATTTTACCCGGGACATAACTCTGAAACTATAAGAGATATCATCAGGAACTTCATAGATAGATAGATCTCATTGAATAGAAGTGGAGTGAAAAAAAAAAAACAACATAACTCCGCCTTACCTAATTGGAAGTTTTTGCCCTTTGTTCATTATTTATTACTTTCCTGTGTCCAAAACCTTCTCGGGGAGCATCACCCGGTTCAACCGGTTCTTGTTTATATTTGTTTTTTCACAAATATGATATATATTTGGCTGATATAGCACCATATTTCATGGATAAAATTAAATAAATTCTTTTATTTTTCCTAATACTGGAAATTATTAAAGCGACACGCCTCCAGTTTAACCCATTTAAAATGGCCCCCATTATTATCTGGAGTGGATACATATTTACTTAATGTTTTTGAAACACAGATTGTATATGATAATTTTTGAAACTTTATTGGTTGATACAATTCATTGAGAATTTGAGCGCAGTGCACAAAAATGATATTTCTTCCAATCATAATTTTTAATTATTTCCCTTTTTGTTTTGAAAGTGTCCGTAATTTTTATTTAAAGTTTGTCTTCTCTTCATAGTGTAACACAAAATGTGTTTGAGATGTAGACTGGAAACTTCAGAAGTATTTTGGTTCAATATGAATTTAGATGTTATGATGATATTTGTTTTGAAAATGTCCTTTGTTGTCATTTATAGTTTGTGTTTTTTTAGAACACAAACTATTTTTGAGGTATAGAGTAGTAGTATCTTTATTTACATCTCATCATTGCATATACATGATAAAACATACATATATATTTAAAAACAAAATAGATAAATGCAATGCCATTCCATATGGAATTATAAGAGATGGTCGTGAGAAAATACATTAAAATCGAACAGTTTATCTAAACTAAGCATGGAGTTAAAATACTATACAAGAAAGACATAAAACAATTATTTCTAGTAAAACATATATCAACATAAAATAAATAAAGCACGAATATCAACATCGGAACACATGCATTTAAGAGGTTTCTGACATATAATAAAAATATATAAGGTTATAAAAAAATGTGTGAAACATTCCACATCTATTGCAATGTTTTATTTACAAAGTTTAAAACGACGTCTATCTAAAATATTTTTACAGGTTTTGGCACAATATCTTATCATTTTTGGTTTTTTATTGGAAAACAAGTAAGTATATTTATCAGAATCTTGCATTTCAGAGAACAAACTATCACGCTCTATTGCTCTAGAGTACAGATCTACTCTTAAATCGTCATAAACCTTACAACTGAACAAAACATGTAATTCATTTTCAACTGAATTATCGTTTCAAAAAGGACAAATTCTATCTTCTATGCTCAGACCCTCATAACGACCGGTCTCTATACGAATCGGCGCAACTCCTAATCTAAATTTACAAAATGCTGACCGATGAGAAGGCGGTAATATCATTTTACAGTACTGTTCGCTTTCATACTCAGACTTAATAGTTTTATATAATCGTAACTTATTACGACCGCGCCCAGACGGCTCAGTATCATTGTGTAAGCTAGTTTTCCATTCATTAATAAAATTATTGAGAGACACAGACTCAACAATATGTACAAACGTTCAAAGTTACATTCAAATTATTCTTAATTAAAAATGATTTTATATGGAAAAACCAGTTCTTACATGTACAATTATAGATGTGAAACTAAAATTAATGATGATTTCTGTTTTAAAAGTGTCCTTTCTTTCATTTATTGTTTATTTTATAACATAATTATGCTATATAATCATGTATATTTGCATGTCATACTACCCGTCTTACAGTTTCGTTTCGATAAGACTGATTAAATATGGGATTATTGGTATAATAGGAATTTATATAATATAATCTATGTCTCTTGCCTCAATAGTGAGGTAAGATAAAGTTATTTAGTTTAATAATTTATGTAATGTAGTGTAAATTTATTATGTTTGTTGTTAAACTACTTCATAGATTAATATGGTAAATTATATCATTTTTTGGGTAGCTAAACATTTCCAGAACAGAACATTTAATTCATGCAAACATTTTAACAGATAGGAAGTACATGAGAAAAACATAAAATAATATTTGCATTATTCTACATTCTTACGAATAAGTTGTTATTATGACCTTCTCCAGTAAAGTCATAATTATATTGTGATAATGTTTTGTATGTTAATATATGCACTGTTCGTTATCTTGTAAATATGCTGTATTATGTCATCATGGGCTTATAAGCCTTATTTGATTCAAATAAATTGTCTGTCTGTCTTTCTTTGTATAATACAAAATGAATTTGAGATATAAATTGTTAAAAAGGAGAAGTTTAGTGGGCAAGAATGAAAATTTATCATTTGCATCTTTTTTTTTAATAATTGCGTTTGAAATATGTCATGATTTACCATTTTGTTATAATTTTCATGTTTTATTGTTGTACTGTTTCTCTTTTGCATTTAAATTCATCCAGAACTTAATTCATCAAAGCTTTAATGTTAAAGTTACTTATTTGAAACAAATGAATGATTATGCAGTTGACAAGAATGTCAACTCTCAATTTTATAATATGAATACTTTATTTTTTTACTTAACACAATAACTCAAAACATTATTGAAATATAACGGCTCGAATTAAAGTAGAGAAATACGAAATCCTTAAAGAACGCCCAAAAAATCAAAATTGAAAAAAAAATGTTGTAGGCTCGGAGCTTTTAAGATTAAAACCCTTTCCATGTAGTGGAATGTTAGTGCACCAGTTTTTCAAAATTTTATTCCGAGTGGCGGAGAAATTTTAAGTCTGCTATCACTGCGTTTTGTATATTTTTCTGTAAATTACATGCTTCTTATTAATAGTTTATAGTCAGTTTTACAGATTTCCATGTTTTCTTTCAGTTTGTCAAATGATGACATCACAATATTATTTAAGTTTTTTTTATTTTCACATTCAAAAATAACTACACAACAGTTGCAATAATTTTTTAGATAATATTTTGATTAGAAAAAAAACAACATCTGATTACATAAAACAATATAATTATATACATAAAACATTGTACAATGGGAGATAACTATATCATGACATTGTTGTTTTTAATATTACATTTTAAGTACTGAAATAAGCAAACAGGAAATGTTAACAACACATTATTCCATTGTTTAATAATAAATGCTTTTTATAAAATACTGTTTTCAATATATTTTATAATAATAAAATTATGTAAAAGAGTCCAATTTTTTTCATTATTAACACCTGTATGTAATATGGTGGCCTTAACCTTAAAATGCCTGCGTTGAACCCAGTCGTCCTGGATTCGAGCATTATTAGGAGAAATTAATATTCTATGGCATCAGTACTGGTAAGTCCAGGAAATCAAATCAAGAAAAACTTTAAGACAGAGTCTGCTTGTAGTAATCAAATAAATACTAACCACAGGATTGTTGTGGCAACTATAAAGTAAATCCATTCAGTAATTATGAATTTATGATTAATGTTTAAGTTTTTTGGACAAATATTCTTAAAGGTCGATGCCATTCAGGGTCATATCACTGAAATATTAGTACAGTCCGACCCCATTTTTTCGACAACCCTTTATACGAATACCCGTCATTATCCAAAGTAGATTGGCGGTCCTGTTTTTTTAAATCTATATAAATAAATATAAATTCTATCGATTATTCGAAATTCATTATCTGAATACTTCCTATTTTTCAAAGTAAAATTTCGGTCCCGATTACACAATTATGACAGAATTTCACACCTATTATTTGATGATCCACTCCCTGACCGTCAAAACTTGTGAAAAATTTCTTCTAACAGCCATGGTGAATTTTGAAAATAGTGATAATTACGCATGTTTTTAAATTAACTTTAATTACCGAAAATAACTTGTATGAGAGTGATTCTTAAGACATTTAATATTGTTACTTGCTCTTTGTCTTTGTCAAGGATATATTTTTCTAAATTTAAAACGTTTTTTCTCTTCTTCATAGTCACAAATATTCTGACTTTCAACTTCAACTTTGAATGGAAGACTTCCTTCTTTCTGGAGTGATGGTCTAATATGACATGGATGTTCTATTTCCTCTTTATATTTACCTAACGTGCTACCAAACATGTCATGAAAGTCAGACTTGTAATCAAACAAACATGCTGGAGTTTCTTCACTAAGAACCTTGTAGTTAAGAACAAGCCATGTAAGCAAAATCACATACGGACTTAACTTCCCTTCATATTGATACAAATCTAAAGGGTCCATTTCTAGAAGCACATCATTCACACTATCATAAAAACGATAGCATATTTTCTCCTTTGATAATCCAATGTGTGGAATCAAAAAATATTTTGCTTTTTCTTTATCCTTTTCCCTTTCAATTTTATGGATATAAAAGCTAAATCCAATAACTTGTGCTCTCATTTGACATTTATCCTTCTGCGAAAAATGATCACCTTCTTTTGCTTCAATGTCTACACTGCTGATGTCTCCAGTCACAGAGTCTTCTGATTCTGAGTCAGAGAATTGACACTGTGACACAAATTGAAGAGGAATTCCGTAGAGCAAATCTGCACTTCCATGCCGTAGTGTCTTGCAACCTGCAAAATATTTGTAACAAAATGAAAGAATTCGTCCATAAGAGAATGCCAGACCAACTTAATATTACTGTGCAGAAGTCATTACTAGAAATGAATCAACCTATATAAACATAAGTTGTGGTGGCTGATTTGTGCCATTTGGTGTTTTCACCCAGTGACCCTGCCAAGCAGAAAGCAGAGAATTAACAAGTTATTCAGTGAGCTGTTGTTCCCGTACCCGTCAAATTTTTCTTATAAAATTTGTTAAGACGTATGTGGCTACAATATTTACGATTAAGACTGAGATTTGAAAGCAGACATGCAATTGAGACCCTGTTTAGACTGTTCCTAACAACTGGTAAATGGCAATAACATTTAATTGACATGCATGTTAGGCTATCCCAAACATTCATATTGACGATTTTACATTGCGCGCATGTTCCCCATGCTTAAAATTTATATGCGTGCATGTAGAATTTTGGGGGTGAATTACTTACTGTAGTGCATGAATGGGCATGCTGCAGCTCACCAGTATCCAAGTTGAGCATGAAATCACCTTAATAGGCTTTCTGACAAATTTACAGTATATTTGGACTGAAACAGTAGCCTCTAGAATATTAATATGTTTTTTCTAGATTTTTAATTCTATTTTTAGCTATTATGATCTACTTCTGCATCAGACTGAAATCATTTATGTAATAATTTTGTAGAGGATCACAAAAGGATCATTCATTTGGAGTTTTAATTTTTAGTGATGCAGACAAAGCCTTCTTAAACAAGAGCCGGTTGGACCGGGTGATGCTCCCCAAATAGGTTTTGGCCACAGGAAGGTATACCTCTTGTAGTGTCAGAGTTATGTCACAGACAAAGTTCAAAGTGTTAAAATAAGGTAGCAACCCAAACGTTGCGCGCAGCACGTTGTCTCAATATGGTTATCATTTCTGTGAAATAGTTGTAAAATCCGACTTCACATAACGAAGTTATGGGCTCGAAAAAATTTTGTTGCAAGGTCATGCTACGACCTTGACCTTCAAGGTAGTGACCAAAATGTTGCCCGTGACACGTCGTTTCAATATGGTGATCATTTCTGTGTAAAAGATTTAAAGTCAGACTTCAAAAACAAATTATAGGCCGGACACAATTTTGCTGCAAGGTCATGCTGTGACCTTGACCCAAATGTTGCGTGTGACATGTTGTCTCAATATGGTGATCATTTCTGTGAAATAAATGTTAAATCCGACTTCAAAGAACAAAGTTATAGGCCAGACATTATTTTGCTACAAGGTCATGCTGTGACCTTGACCTTCAAGGTAGCCACCCAAAAGTTTTGCGTGACATGTTGTCTCAATATTGTGATCATTTCTGTGAAATAGTTGTAAAATCCAACTTCAAATAACAAAGTTATGGGCCGGACACGATTTTGCTGCAAGGTCATGCTTTGACCTTGACCTTCAAGGTAGCGACCCAAATGTTGCGTGCGACACACTGTCTAAATATGGTGATCATTTCTGTGACATAGTTGTAAAATCTGACTTCAAATTACAAATTATTTGGGCTGGACAGGATTTTGCTGCAAGGTCATGCTGTGACCATGACCTTGACCTTCAAGGTAGGACCTAAATGTTGCGCGCCACATGTTGTCTGAATATGGTGATCACTTCTGTGAAATAGTTGTAAAATCCGACTTGAAGGAGGGCTGTCATTGAATATCGCAATATTGATATATCATAGATATTCATCATCCGATATAATATCGATACACACTTTCACATTATCGATATAAGCTAAAATATATTTCTGTTAGAGAATAAACCTCTCTATTGGCTTATAAGAGAAGTCACTTTTTTCTAGTTTTCTTGGCTAACTTGAACTTTAAACTCTGTTTTCAAATGTCAGTGACAAGAATAACAGAATCAAAGTGCTAAAAGCACTGATAGGGGCGCAATATGTTGCATACAAAACTTTAAAGTTCGAGATTTGTAGAGCAATCTATTTCAGGTGTTCCAAGCTGGTATCATTCCTATTTTCAAAGTAAAATAAGTGCCAATGTTGTATACAATATAAAAGCCTCCAAACTCTTGTCAAAATTGAAAATCATGTACCAAACATGTACTTACAAACGCAGGCAAAATGCATTTTTGATATCATATATATCATCACGGATTTATATGTAATATAAATCCGTGATATCATGAATAAACATTTCAAAATATGAAATTGGAATTTGTTGGGAAACTGTAGTTGTTAAAGTTTATCTAAATTTTTCTTTCAACCAATTTTCATGTGAAGGACTTTCATATGTGAGTGTATAACACATAAATCAGTGCACTTACTATATTTATTCAAAAAAATGATTATGTAAATAGAAAATAAATAGAAAATTTAACTGTCTATAAAATATTTCTAAAATAAAACCAGGACTGAAAGAACAAACTTATTTTTTTGTAGAAACCATTCAAGCGCAATACATAATACATGTGAGAATGTAAATTGGAATGGATACCTATAATGTAGTTGGCATTGAAAACAAGAGCCACTACCTAGCTTACACTATGCTTTCGCAATGCTTTCGTTATCATTACCCATTGAGTAGGCCGGCGACACTTGGCTGAATTTTTCATATTTATACGACAGGCCCTGGAGACCAAAAACCAATCATTCTCGATTGGGGGATTAAGCTTCTATCGCATATTACGACACAGCTGCCGATGTGCTGACTTAAGCCCTACAGAGAAGTCAAAACACGTGAAAGTGTTCAAGTGTATGCGAGTCCCTTCGCCTATTAACCTGATGTGTCGCCAGTGTCGGTACGACGTAAAACTCACCCAAAAATGCTCCCAAATTTGTTTGAAGAGTAAATGGATTTCGTAAGCATGAAGCCCTGAAAATTGTTTCGTTGAATGGTTTTCAGCGTTATTCATTCTTGCTGATGAGTGGTTGTCGATTGTATATCATTGAAATGAGGCGAAGGGCTGATGACGTTACTCAAATGTTGAAGACATTCAAACTTAAATATCCTTTATCTTTAAAAAAAATCATAGGGTTTTTGAAGGCATGGTTTGGAATATTTAATGACAAAATGTTGATGTTTACGAATCGTAGCTTTTTGTGACTTTTTTGGAAACAAAATGAAAAAACAATGTTTTCTTCTGTAAAAATGTACAATTTCGACGTATTTACGGTAATAGGACATTTCAGACCATGGACATTTCGGACCAGACATTTCGGACTAGATTTTAGGACACTTCGGACCATATTTAGGGACATTTCGGACCAGATTTTTGGACATTTCGGACCATGTGTTGGACATTTCGGATCATGTGTCAAGTGTCTTGGGGTGGTCTTAGGATGTCTTGACGTAGTCTTCGAGTGTCTTGGCGTAGTCTTGGGTAGTCAGGGGTGTCTTGAGGTAGTCTTATGCTGTCTTGGGGTATCCTCGGGTGTCTTGGGGTAAATAGACCGACAGTATGTAATGTACGTTTTCAATCACTTCAAAGGCACATCATTTTTCACATGTTGTTAATCCTATTATTAGATTGCTGAGTATTTCAGTATAAATTGTACAATTAATGTTATTGATATGTGATCGTCTTTATTGTAAGTTGATAAGCGGACCAAGGAAGAAAATGCACTTACATATTTAGTGTCCTTAAGCTTGTACCTAGTAGTTGATGGAATCAGTCCACAGCTATTTGCCCTTTTTAAATCCGCATAAAAAGAGTGCTTGTGGTTAATGCTTGATCTAAATGAATAATTGAATGACAGAGATAGAAAAAAATGACATTTTCTGACAAAATACTTTTATATAAGTGGTAAATGCCAACTTTAATTTAGCTTTAATGTGACTTATTATGTTTTGAGTGTTTTCCTACATGACAGAATTCACGTGGTTCCGGCGGATTACTGAAAACTGTCATACTGTATCGTGCTGCATAGTTTGCTATAGCTTCTTCGTTTTCTTCTTCCAATATACTGGCCACCTTCAACTAACTGAAGTTTACTGCCAGGTTAATGCGCAAGACGGAAAGAAAGAGTAAAATTAGTGAGGAATATATACAGTGCAGGTTAAAAACGGACAAGAGTGTGGTTTAGATATAGAGTTGGGACAGATGAGTACGGAATGACTCAACTGTACCGGCTGACGTAGCGCCTGGAGGTAGGCTGTTCCAGTCTTTGATGGTACGTGGGAAGAAGGATTGTTGCCGTGATAGAACATACAGAATAATTATACATTGAAAATAATTTGTGGTCTGATGCCTGATTAGACCGCCATTGATGGACAAACTGACTCTGTGAAATTTAACGCAGATTAACAACACATTGAAAAGCCGGAACAAGAGGCGTTTTAATTATATTTGAAATATGGCAGACGGACCAACTGCTTTTAAAAAAATTAAGACGGATGGAAATCAAATTCTTCTTAAGAAGAAAGATTTGCGCCAGACATTGATTATTGAAAGAAAAAGTTGATTACCCTTTGTCGTAGGTATTGGTAAACTGTTTGTGAAAGGCTGCATTCTTTTACGAGCATTTCTGACAGAAGAGCTTATACTAGAAGATAAACATGAACTTAAGGCGTTGGAACTTTTAAGTACTTATCATACACAGCAAAGTAAGTAAAAACAATTAAAAAGTCTGATTATGGTCGGGTCTAGATACGTAAATATAACTTCAGGTAGTTGAACAGTACTGGGCAATCTCCTTGATTAGACTCCTATGTATATTTGAGAAGTAATACTTGCATTCATGTATAATACGCTAAAGAAAATGGAATGAACCTTACATATACTACTAGTTTAGACGCAGGGTCCGTTCCAGGATAAAGCCCTGTACTGCAAACAGGTAAGGTTCGTTAAAATGAATCAGGGTCAGCTCGTCCCTAAAACGTACTCGGCCCCCCGAGTCAGCTTTGCCCTTTTCCAACTCAGCACAGGTCAACTTGGCCAACTTTTCAATTGTATATATTAATATATTGGTTTGTTTTATCACTCAATATTGTCGAATAATTCATATATGGACTTATTCACAAACATGGAAAGATGTTTTCTTAAATTATTAACATACGCTATTATTACCAATTAACCACATGTATGTTTAGGGAAAGGTCCCGATTAATCAGGTGATAATTATGTTTGACACAATCATTCAAATTTGATAAATAACCACCTGCAACTAATAAGAAGCTTATGATAATAAAAACATATGTTTTTCATTTCATATTTTATTGAAGATTACTTAACAAACAAAAGCATCAAAGGAAATACATTTGTATTATCACTTTTTAAGGAATCTGCAAGAAAAACATAATGAATTTCTTCTAAATAAACTTTCATTCTGCAGAAGTACAATGTACAATTATATAATAATAAACCAGATATCCCTTAAAATTGTCATTGATAACATTTTTTTGGCCTTGACAACATGCAAGTAATCGAAAAAAAGTTAAATATGTTTAATGTTTCTTTTAAAGAGTCCCGAGTTGACCTGTGCTGAGTTGACCTGTGCTGGGTTTGTATAAGGACGAGTTGACTCTTTACTCGTTAAAATGGCCAATCAGG
This sequence comes from Ruditapes philippinarum, assembly GCF_026571515.1. Taxonomy (NCBI): domain Eukaryota; kingdom Metazoa; phylum Mollusca; class Bivalvia; order Venerida; family Veneridae; genus Ruditapes; species Ruditapes philippinarum. The sequence continues at coordinate 20,280 of NW_026864195.1, forward strand.
CTTATGGCATTAAAATCAAATTTCTATAAAACTAGTAAGCAGGCTGTTGAAAATGCCCAATCGGGCTTATGTCATAAAAAATCATATTTCTAGAAAAGAAATAAAGATATTTCTTTTAAACTTTGTTTGTTTATTGAGAATAATATTTGACATAAACAAAATGAAAAATATTGGCTTACTGTCTTTTGTGAGAATTATTTCCCCTTTTTCATGTTTTTATAACACATAATTTTTGAAATAAAAAGTATGTTACATAATTATGCAAAATTTAAAACAAAATACGAGGTTAAATAACTTCTTTGTGCTCTAATTCATTGCGCCAACACCTGGCAGCATACATTTCATTCAGTTTTTAGAGAAAACTTCAAAGTTTAATGTTCAGTGTCAAAGAACTTTCAAAATATAAATGCCAGAAACAGAATATTTTATCCAAATATAATTATAGAATAAAGGTACTGGCGCAATAACACCGTGTATATCCAGTAATGCCGGAATGTAATAACACATGGTCCGTGCAATAAGTAACGCAGAATTGTGCAATAAATGGCAGATACCTACCAGGATTTCCAACACAAAAACTTGCCATTAACCGAACTGAAAAAAAAAAATTATTAGCCACATACGGCTGCGAAGACATAACTCTTAATCCCTCATCAAGATTATTTCCACGAAATTGTTAACTTTTCAAGATCATATGAATAAATTTGTGAAAAAGATGATTTGACTACCATTTTGAGCTCAATTTTGGCTTTTTGTCGACTCTTATAAGTAAAACAATGCATATTATTATACGTTATCAGGGGCGGCAAAATCAATTGTCCGTATTGTCCAGGTAGTCCCACAGCCTGTACGGACAAGTGGAAATTTTCTAAAATTTACTATATAAGTATCATATGGACAAGTAAAGAAATGCTTTAAGTAAAAACAGACAAGATAGTCAAAATCAGATTTTGCCGGCCCTGGTTATAATTTCAATTTTCGGTAGGCAAGTGACATTTACTAAACTTCTCGTGATAAAGAAAATTGAAATAAAGTTTCCTTTTAAAAGGAAAGGCTTGCACAGTTGTGCCTTCATCCCAACCCTTTAAAATTGTTTTTTTTTGTTTCAATTTATTATCACATTTTTTTTTTTTGAATTACGGTATTTGTATATCATAAAGGGTTTATTTGTTTTTTTTTTTTTGTTTTTTTTTTTGGAAAACCGAATATTTTTTGTGTCAAAATGATTTGAAATCTATTCTCTATTGTATAAAAACTAATAAAGAAAAATGATCAATTCGTAAAAAAATACAAACGTGATACTGAAGGAAAACAAGTGTGCACATTTTTCATTTCCCCTTTTTCGATCCCCAGCGGAAATCATTCCTTTGCTTTATAGACAAGTAAATGCACTAAAATACTTCGTTACGTGGTACCAATTAATAAGCATGTATCAACTATGTTACACGATCACAAATAGACGATGCGCTATCTGAAGATCAGCACGTGGCAAGGTTTAATGATATGCATGGGCTATTTTTAGATTACCTCACCAAGAAGTTGAATTGCATTCAGTAGGTGTAAATATAACTCGATCATGCGTGATTTTGGTAAGGCAGGACCACCCTTTGAAGACAGGAATACTACTACAGTCACCATTCTCTATTGGTATAAAAACTAATACAGACAAAAACAATTATAAAAGAAACTAACCTTTGGCGTCTTGAAAAACAAAATTGAAACGGAACAATTTTCGTTTATAATTTGTTACGGTTTAAACCGATAAATCAAGTAAAAAATAGAAATCCTATTTATACAAACAAACTGGGATTACCGAAGTAACTAAAATAGCTTAGATTTCCGTAATATTACTTCGTCTGATTCCGCAGTATTGACGGAATCGCCCGAATTGTCACGATTGCAATCGGAACTACATCGGCTATTATCATTAAATCAGAAGAGTGACGGAAAAGGCCGAAAAGTTGCGATTGGCACGATTGCAGCTGGTTTCCCGTTCAATCATGCACCAACAGATGTAAGCAGGAAACCACCTAACCGGAACAAGTTTTCCAAATGAAGCAAGCCAATAAGCTGATAGACACACCGTATTACCGGCGCCAGTGATGGCAGAAACCTGAAATTTACCGCTCGGTACAGGTAGGTTATAAATTTGGTTGGTATTATGATATTACACAAATACGGCCCATTTCATTGCTAAGAAACTATTGTCCATTGACTGGAGATACTATTAGGTAATTTTGGACTCGTGTTTCCTGTTTTTAGACTATTTTGATCAGGTTAAAAGTGACAGCTTCTGAAAAATTAGTGAGCAAATGGTCACTGTATGGATGTCACAAGCTGGCTCTGTACTGCAGGTGGCCTTTTTTAGGGTCATTAGTCCTGTTGGTTTTGTCAACGTCTATAGTAATGCCTAGCATAAACTCCTACAGTAGATTCATATGTTTTTCCCATACAAGTTAACATATAATAAGAAACCCTAAGAGTAGGGTAAATCTTTACCCCAAGGGTTATAATTTATTTAACTTTAGCAGAGGACAATAAGGTTTTGCTTTTCACGCATTTTCAATACCATTTACAAATATTGAATCACGGAAAGTGAAAAAAATAATGTTCAGAGATCATAAAAATAATGTTTGAATATGGAAAAAGAATATCTCCCTGACATAAATTTGAATTCTAGGATTAGGGTTAGTGTGTAGGTGTTTATATATCATTTACGTGTATAATGCGTTTATCCGATAATTCAACCCTATGACACAAGCTGATGTTTTATGTGCCTTCTCCACGACAAACGCACGTATCGAAGGAAGAGATTATCAATACATTTACCTGTTTTTGGTCGTCTTTTATATTATTAAAATAAGAAAAAGGAGAAATGCCCCAAAGTTGAGTCAAGGACAATGCATCCTAGTTGAAGACAAAAATTAAGCCCCACAGTGAAATCTGTCATATAGGGGGCGTTTTTTGACCACATATATCTATAGGAATAGCAATATCTGGAATTTGCTGAAACTTCGTATATTCATCATCCTTATCATCATCATCATCATCATCATCATCATCTTTTCATCGTCACCATCATCTTTTTTTAAAGAGCCACAAAAAGTAAACCTACAATGTATGAATTTCCTCTTGATGTTCTATGTGCCTTTGAATGTATGCTGGGATGTTTCTTTTAATTTATCCTTTTTCTCCAGTGTGTATTATCATATCACCATTCTCTCCAGTGTTTATTATTATATCATCATTCTCTCCAGTATGTATTTATATATCATCATTATCTCCAGTATGTATTATTATATCATTGATATAAATGATCATTCTCTCCAGTATAATTTATTATATCGTCATTCGCTCCTGTATTCAAAATTATTAATGCCAGACTTATCTTTAATAATTTCCTTTTCAGAACTTATTACTTTACAATATTACATAACTTCTTTTACATAAAGGAGAAATTCCCATATAACATTGATACTTATATTGACAAAACAGTCATCAATTCAAGGGAAACAACTCCTACTATTCAAAATTGATATCCAAATAAGAGTTGTGCCTCTTGTCATGACTACTTTATGCATTACTATCATATACATACAATTTGACAATTAGTAAAACACTGACTGAATATAATGGATTCTGGAACCGAATATTTAAATGATTTACAGAAGATTAAAAAAGATAGTAGAAACCAAATTTTGCCGCAGTTTGTTGTTGTGTTGTTTTGTTTTTCGCGTCAATTTAATATTAATTCAATCAATCATTTTCTCCAAATATATATTATAAGTCTCTTCCTGTTTTATTATTTATTATTAAAAAACATACATTTTTTTCACCGTTTTTTATCAAATATCATTGATCGTGAATCTCTCCTGCGATGTATCATTATATATCTCTTTTTTTTATGATAATGATAAACATCATTCTAACAATTTTTATTATTACGGAGAAACAATAGTAATGCTTATTAAAATTTTCATTATCATGAAAGTGTGACCTTGAACTTTTTGAGCCAAAGAGACAAAAATTCTTTGTCAAATTGGGTCATTATACGCCTTAAATAATTTTGCTTAATAGATTTTAAATGCTTTTAAAATGTTTGAAAATATTGTAGAAACAAACGTCAACAAAATGCAGATTAAAATGTTGAATATAGTAGAAACAAATGTAACCAAAAAAAGTGCAGATTAAAGGTGTTGAAATGTGTAAATAATCTACTGTCACCAAAAATGCAGATTAAAAATGTTGAAACATTCAAGCTACAAACGTCGCCCAAAATACAGATTAAAAATGCGGTCCCATCCAATTATAATTATGAACATTTTAAAATTTATCACATGTATATAAGAAATGCCAAAAACTGTCCATTGGGGCCGACTTCTTTTAAATTAGAAAAGGCCCGTAACTGCACATTTTGTATAATAAACATAACATGTGACGACCAATGCAACTTTGCCATTTTATATAAAATGGTATTCGTATTTCCATTACTTTTGCTTTCTTATGGCATATAAAGTATTATATCAATTATGCTGACATCTTTTTAAAAATAATTTGCGTGGCTACAGGAGATACATACACGTCTTTGTTTAAACAGAGCGACAAACTATATATTCAATGATAACGTTATCAACGCCATTCCGGACCGCATCCCTATAAAATAAGGATATCATTTATGTCGTATTTTTTGCATACAGTTTCACGCCTAATCCATTTCATTTGGAAAATTTGTTCCGGTTAGGTGGTTTTCTGCTTGCATTTGTAAGTGCATGATTGAACGGGAAACCAGCTGAAATCGTGCCAATCGCAACTTTTCGGCCTTTTCCGTCACTCTTCGGAATTAATGATGATAGCCGATGGTAGTTCCCGATTGCAATCGTGACAATTCGGCATTCCGTCATACTGCGGAATCAGACAAGTAATATTACGGAAATCTAAGCTATTTTTAATTACTTCGGTAATCCCAGTTTTTTATATAAATAGGATGATATTATTGATTTAAACCGTAAAAAATTATAAACGAAATTGTTCCGTTTTTCAATTCTTTTTCAAAAGACGCAAAAGTAAGTTTCTTTATAATTTTTTTTGTTTGTATTGGTTTTATACAATTAGAGGATGTGACTGTAGTAGTATTCCGTCTTCAAAGGTGTTCCAAATCACACAGAATATTAGTGCATGATCGAGTTATATTTAGATCTACTGAACTTGGTGAGGTAATCTAAAAATAGCCCATGCATATCATTAACCTTGCACGTGATGATTTATAGATAGCGCATCGTATCTGTGAACATCTTATTAATTGTACCGGCGTAACGAAGTATTTAGCGCATTTACTTGTCTATAAAGCTGCTATATAGACTACCAAAACGAATGATTTCTCTGCGAAAAAAGTGAAATGAAATGTGCACAATTGTTTCCTTTCGTATGATAGATAGAGCCCCACGTTAGTATTTTTACGATTGATTATTTTTCTTTTAATTAGTTTTATACCAAATAGAGAATAGATTTCAAATCGTTTTGACAAAAAATATTCGTTTTAAACCAAAAAAATAAAAAAACAACTGAATATGTTGGGATGAAGGCAACAACTGTCCAACCTTTCCTTTTAAAAGGAAACTTTATTTAGCTCTCCTCCTGTTTGTAACATGGTACAATTTAAATTCGATGTATGTGTATCGTCTAATAGAGATCTCGTGATCAGAACCATTTTCATAAAGACAATTATTAATCCAAGAAGACCCATAACCCCAAAAATAAAAAGTACCCCAATTACTTGATATGTCCTCGGACATAGTTTTTACTCATGAGTGCCTCTAACAGCTTATCTTCAGAGCGCTCTGAATGATTTGACGTAATACATGTAATCCCGAAGCTGCAGGATTTGTCTGCCCGATTAAACACTTAATTTCAATGTGATCGTAAGTTTTATAAAAATATAGTGACAGAAAAAAAAACACTGTTGCTCACACAAGGCAAAGAGGATAAAATATAAATAGACCGGAAAACGAATGGACAAAAAGGCAGTTACACAATCATGTAGATTATAAAGGAGACTGACATAAAAACGGACGAGGAACAGACAAACTGACAATCAGACAATCAGAAAGACAGGAGTTTGTTGTGAGTTCAAAGGTGGGGGCATTTTTCACTAAGTGCGAGATTTATACATCTTTTATAGAGGTCTACTAGACAATGCTATATGCCAAATATAAAAACATAATATTTATCTACAAAAAGGTATTATCTGTTTCCCAATACCATAATCTACATTAAGCACATGACTTCAGGGACAAGACCAGTTTTGACCTGAAGGTCATGATTTATACAAGTTTTGTAGACATCTGCAAAATGATGCTACATGTCCAATATCAAAGATATGGGCGTTGTAGCTTCACACAATAATACTTAAATATGTTTTTCTATGTAATTTCATATAAATCAAGTGCCCCAGTGCGGCCCAATATTCATCCCTGGACGAATATTTGTTTTGCAGAGGTTGAAGCTTAATAGTGTAGCTCTTGGCATTGCAATTTCACCAAATAATAAGACTGAAATGTGTTTTCTCATACAATACCATATCAATTAAGTGGCCCCAGGCGCAGGGCCAATAATAATCCAATCGACATGATTAAGGTAGAACGCGACACTTTGCGAACTTTCGAGTAGCGTCTTGAAAATTGGCATGCAAAAAAATGACCATATTTCTGATTGGATTTCGTTGATTTTATGTCAATAGTGTCAGCCAATTTTTGTACACAATGACGCCAAAGTTGACCCATCAAAGCCCGTTTTTTGAAAATGACGTCGTTGCGTATCCTTGGCAACTGTGTTACGGGTATTTCAACGCCATTGGCAGACCAAAATATCTTAAATCCTACAGCATTCGACGGAAATTATTTTTCCTTTAAGCAGATATAAAATTGATTGTTTTACGCCGAAAATTGTTTGAGAAATGGAAAGAAAATTGTCAATTTTGTGTAAAATTTGACGTTCAGTTTAGCTGCAATTTTCGGCTTTAAAGCGGCTTATTAAAAAAATCCTAAAATAAAATTTTGATTTTTTTCTTTAAACGTCCTTTAAAATGTATACTAAGTCACAATAACTAAAAAAAATTGGGGGTCATCGACTCAATTTTATCGGTCCACGTGATTTTATTTCCCCCACCCCTTTAGAGATCAAGAAGGCAATGCTGCAAATATCAAAATTCGGGGCATTGAAGTTGCACTAAAATAAGAATTATTGGGGCGGAGCCAATATTGACGCAAGAAGCCTTATTAATACCAGTTATTTTGTGGTCCACAATGTCATGTAACATGCCAAATATATAAGGTCTGGCCATCATAGTGTAAGACAATAAGTCTCAGTTGTGCTTTTCTTATATAGGTCTATATAAACTAATTGTCCCTTGAGGCGGGGCCAATTATAAACAAAAGGGCATGATTCATATCAGTTTTGTAAACGTCAATAAGGCAATGTTACATGCTAAAGCTCTAAACATTGTAGTTTCACACAATGATAACTTAAATGTGCTTTCCTATTAGTCTATATAAATCAAGCAATCACCGGGGGTCATATTTCTGCAACGAAATTTAGAAACTGACACAAAATGACTTTGAACTTGACCATAGGAAGGTCAAACCTGCGCTCTCCATGTCGTCTCATAATGGTTAACTTTTCTGCAAAATTGTTTCTTTTTCCTTCCACACACTAAAACTGCTAATAAACGAACGGATGGACGGCCAGCTGCATAACATTATACGCTGATTTTTTTCCGGGCATATAAAGATCATAACTATTTATTAAAACTTTATCTTGTTGTCATTATGAAACGCATTTATGATCATGAAATTAAAATGCATTTTCATTACTGCATTATCGAGCATCTTTATTAGACAAAAAAGCAACAATTAGTCCGAACATGGTCACTCGCCAAAATTAAGAGCACTATCCGATGAAACACGCCAAGGGCCTTTAATGCCACAACATATACATATAGTACATCACTTGGTGCTTTTTTGAAAAGGAACTGTCAACAGGTAAATGTATGGTTTAAACGCCAGTTTTAACGTGAACGTTACCGTTGAGTAGAAATAAACGCTTAGTAACCATTATTTTGAATATAAGTCTAAATTTTAGTTTATATTATACTGTGTGATGAAATTTAAATAAAAAGAAAAACCAAATGCAAGAAAGGCTTTATGTTTTATTTTGTACTTTTAAATATATAAGCAAATTTATTGACACAACATAAGGGAATTTCTTGGAAAAACAAACAATATCCATTCTACTCCATTTGTAAAAGGTTCTATTAAACAAGAAAGCTATTCAATTTTATTCTAATCTTGTTTTACAATAAAGCAATAGACTACCCTTAAAACCACATAGGAACGTTAAGCTAAAAATTACTCTTCATTTGCCATGAATAATTTACAAAAACTTTCAAATTTGGTTTTAATAAAGTAATAAACAAAACTCAGTTAGCTTGGCAGCACTTGTAAGTGGAAGTGTCTCAGTAAAGTAGATGCTGGAATTAAACATGTATAATTACATTGTAACTGATTGTCACGTGATAAATGAAATTTATTTTCCAGCCCGATAAATTGCTTAATATTATATCAATTGATACTATCTTAATATAAAACATTGATGAACTTCAACATAACAGAATTACCAATAAAAGAAATAATAGACCTAACCCTATCCAATTTACATAATTTCAAATATTCGCTCTCATTTTTATGTATTAATGGGTAGTTCCTGAATGTATTTGCGCGTCTATAATAGTAAGGTTTCAAAAATTTCTTCCTTTCCTTATTCAGCAAAGTGCATTCGAATAAGTACTGAAATTCATCACCTATATTATAGTTATAATAATTAATCATTTTTTGATTGACTGGGATTCGGGCCCAATATCCCGGTTTCTAAATGGAAAACTACGGGGTTTCGTATACGGAATTTTATCATGTAAAGAGGATTTGATTAGAAGGTATTTTTCGAATTTTAATTCTTTAGATGGTACGTTTTTGCTAGTTTTCAATAACAGAAATACCACTCATTTAGAAAAATCTGCCTTATTCTGAGTTTCAACCTTTGTGTAATCCATATATCAAATAAACCGCATTTTGTTACAAAAAAAATGTCTTAGGTTAGCAAAACAAGGATTTTTTTCTCATATCATTTTCAATTAAAGATTTTAAAAAAATTATATATTAAATAATTAATGAAATTTTCGTAAAACAGAATCTGAATGAAGTTGATCAAATAAGAGGTGAATACTATTTTAATGATCTAAAAAATTATTGATTACTTTTTCTATGAAAAAATAATAATTGTTTGAAATAAGTTTTTGTCTAAGAGTATTACACTGTTTTCTTCCTTTACCTTTTGCCTACCAAAATTTTGAAATGTTCTTTTCAATTAGAACGTATAAAATGCACTCGTACACCACTTGACGGGTTATTTCAATATTTTTTCATTTCTTCTTCTTAATTTTCATTAAATTAGTATTGTATATTTAACTGATTTTTGGAAAAAAAATGGAAACGAAATTATCTCCTAAATGTTCCAATGAAATTACCTCCCAAGTGTGTTTCAAATTGAAATTTTTACTAACAGTGTTTCCAATTGAAATTATCTCTCCTACAACTGTTTCACAAGGAAAAATTATTCTCCTTTACTGTGCCTAATGAAATTATCTCCTAACGGTTGTCCAATGAAATTACCTCCTAAACTATGTCCAAAGAAATTATCTCCTAACTGTGTCCAATGAAATTATATCCTAAGTGTGTCCAATGAAATTATCTCCCAACTGTGTCCAATGAAATTATCTCCTAAGTGTGTCTAATCAATGCAACTCTGGTTAACTCATTTACGAAGAAAATTTACCAATTTGTACCTTTTTGTAAAATTATAGATGAAGTAATAGAAGGAGCATAAAAACACGAAGCTTTCTGATTTGTACGAGGGGGAGGTATATGAATACGATTTAACTCCGACATATTTTCAACAGAAAGGTCCCAAAACTATGATATAAACTGTTGTTTATGCGTAACGAAATGATAAGAACAAACACATTTTACGATTTATCTTTATCCGTACAATTATATAAACATTTTCAAAGACCCCTACTAAAAATTTTTTACTTATTACTAAAAAACATGTTATTCATTGGGTTTAAACCCGAAAAGTGTAATAAAAGGGAAATTTTCTTGAATTTCAAAATTTAGGAAAAAAAGGTTTTTGTCCCTGTAGCTGACGGGTTTTTTGTCAACCAAAAAACATTTTTTCTAGGTGTTTATCTATTTTACAAAAACCCAGAAGTTTTTCAAACAAACAATATTTAACAATAATGTTTCTTTTTTTCGGAATTTTTTTAAAAAATTAAATTTAAAAATTCAAAAAAAAATTTTAAAAACCTTTTT
>NW_026864196.1:0-13108 GCF_026571515.1 Ruditapes philippinarum
AAAGATATAGATTAATAGGATTCAAAATAATGAAAACAAAACAAAAGATACATGTCACCTTGGAATGTCCTGTTTCTTCTTTTTTTGTTTCCTTGAAAGATGCCGCACGAACACAACGGTAATGGCAACCATAATAACAAATATTCCAACAGCAGATAATCCAATGATAATTGACCAGTTAACTTTTGATTCAAAAAAGAGAGATAAAAAAGTAATTAATTCATTATTTCCAGAGTATTTACATACAAATATAAACAATAATTACAGAAAAGTATCTATTAAAATTCATGCTTGTCCGGAACTTGAAAAAAAAACAACGTAAAGTAAACATCGTCTTTGTATAATATCAGCTAATAGTTTTTTTAAAAAACAAAATAACTTCGTATTTATCACTTAATGTTACAAATGTTGAATTATTATAATATGTCAGATAAAAATATGTCACTTGTGAAAACAGTATATACATCTCCTTCATCAAGCTTTCCATCGCGTATTGTCTCAACAATAAACATAAACGAATAATTTACAAAAAAAGCTATATTAGCTATAAGAAATAAATACTTACCCTCATTGTCTTCATATTCCAGCCTGTAAGTGAATATATAGTTTCTTATCTACATGATTTGTATTTAGTGTATAGTTTATAAAAAAAAACCTTTATACTAATTTGTTTTAGTTCCACTGAGTTGGAAACTTTAAGCTTTTTGAAATACTTTCGAATCCGTTCCAAGAAACAACCAGTATTAAGCAATGAGTGTAAAGTTTCTTGCTCACTGAAACAGTGGTTTGCCCCTGACGGGAGTATAAACGCACGCGACAGTAATCCTTAGATTACTTCTTCGACGCGCTAACCACTAGACCATGCCGCCACCGGTAATCTATATTTCATTTCTAGATAACAATTTTAATTACCGTACTATTCAGATAAGAATATATGGAAACAAAAATACATGGAGAACAAAACAATAATAGTTATTCATTTATGACAACTATAATAAAAGTGTAATCTGTAATATGTGTAAATATAATTCAAGTGATTGTTACAGCATTCAACCTACCTGCAAATAGGAATATTGTTCTCAACTCTGCACCGGTAGCCTTGTTTACAACTGCCGACAGTTGCATTGTACAATTCACATGGTTTCAGATCCTTATACATCGCTTTAGAAACAATAAAAAAGCTGTGATTTTAACTGAGTAGAATCGATACATGTATGATTATATACAAGATGATAAATCATATATTTCGACATATATAAATGTTGTTTTACATCAGACAAAATTCGTTTACGATATAAAGATGTGTTCCGAAAAAGTATTTTACAGTATTTACAACGATATTTAGTAGAACTTGTTCATATTTCTCGTACACATGCGTTTCTGATGTTTTTTTTTCCAAAGCATTATGTGGTTCTTAGGCGAGGGGCCATATCACACTAAACATTGTCTCCTTATCCATACACTGTTAATTGTGTAACTCAAGGAAACTTACCTGACGTTACGCTGACGTATTGTCCATGCACTGTCAATTGTGTAGTTCTAGTTTATCAAGGACACTTACCTGATGTAACACTGACTTTTTGTCCATACACTGTCAATTGTGTATCTCTTGTTTATCAAGGAAACTTACCTGATGTAACACTGAAATTTTCTCCATACACTGTTAATTATGTACATTGTTCTAGTTTATCAAGGAAACTTTCCTGACGTAACAATGACTTTTTGTCCATACACTGTCAATTGTGTACCTTGTTCTAGTTTATAAAGGAAACTTACCTGACGTAACAATGACTTTTTATCCATACACTGTCAATTGTGTACCTTGTTCTAGTTTATCAAGGAAACTTACCTTACGTTACGCTGACATATTGTCCATCCACTGTTAATTTTGTAACTTGTTCTAGTTTATCAAGGAATCTTACCTGACGTAACACTGACATTTTGTCCATACACTGTGAATTGTGTACCCTGTTCTAAATCAAGGACAGCTTTAGTTAGATTTGCAGCATCGTTCTCGTTGAGTTCCCCGAACACAACAGTATAATCCGCAATGATACTTCCATTCCTTAAAGAGAGCACATGATTCAAATTATATTTCAAATTCATCTTTCTCAACCCTCATTATTTTTGTTTAAATCGATGAACAGTTGGACGTGAGCTGAGTAAAAAAAATGAAATCCCATAAGAGAGAGAGAGAGAGAGAGAGAGGGGGAGAGAGAGAGAGAGAGAGGGAGAGAGAGAGGGAGAGAGAGAGAGGGCACATTGAAATGCAATATTGACCATACATATACAATTAGAGATTGTTTAGTGAGTATTAAATATGTTAAACAAGTGAACGAAGAGGAAAAGCAAGGACTGACAGAATAAACGGATGTATCTTGAGAAAAATTTTCAAATTCGGTCATTTATTCAATTTCCTATGGTATACTTTATAAAATTACCATCTGAGCAAGAACACATAGAACTGTAAATACAACTGTAAATATCCGAAAAATACACAACTATATAATGGATTGTGTATAAATCAATATATGCAATATTAGGTAGTGTACGTAAGCATTTCTCAAATATTTCAATGAGGACTGTAGAAAATTAGCTTTTGAAGTAACAAGGAAACGAAAGAATGACGTGGCTACAGCCTGGACAAGAGTATAGTGATGTACTGAAGAAAATGCTCACAAATGGACGGTAAAGAATGTTAGTCAATCTTGGATCAAACGTAATCAGTTAGACACATGCCTATTTTACTTTTTTAAAATCTTTTAAGCTCATCTTTTTATTTTAATGAATTAAAATGAAGGTTTTGTTTGTTTGTTATTTTATCAACAGGAAACAAATTAGAAAACAGGATATCCTCATAGGTTTATAAGCTTAAAGTTATCTTCTCTATCCTGTATGCAATTCATGTATTGGAATTCTGTTTGCTTATATGAAAAAAGAAATGAATATTGTTGAAACCAAATGGGCAACTAAAGTAATTTTATCGCAAACATGTATTTAAAACTGAAATTTACATTTTGTTTGATTATTAAATACAAATAAAAATAGATTCAACAAATATTTTAATTGATTATCTGATGGTTAAGACAGTCAAGTATGTAAAATATATCATTGCAAAGTTACCTTATATCATTTATTATTATATCAATCAAGCCAGCAATATATGTCTTGTAGAAGTCCAACAGCTGAAGCAAATGAAGAGTTAATACATAAACCACTAACATATAAACCATTTACAAAATATTTTACTATTTTATTTCTATTTTTTCCATTATGATAATTTTATGATAAATATTTCAATAATGCGTGACTATATATCAATTGTTTTGTGACTGTTATAAAGTATATAAAAATGTGTCATTTTATCATCTTTATTTTGTTTTTAACTAACTTAACATATCGTTCAATCAAAATAAATTTTGGATTAAGATTAAGTTCCCCTATTAAAACAATGTAAAATGTATTTAGATAACGATAGCTAAATTGAAACATTTAAGCACAGGATATGCAACGACTTTAAACTAAAACAACTAACTGTAGAAAGTATTTCATTTTTTATTTCGTTGTAAATGTCAGCGGCTTGAAGATTGGTATCAGCTGGGAGGTCGTAGTCTAATATGAGTGAATGCCTAAACGAACTGCCTATAATGATATAGTAGACAGAGACAACATATAAGTATAATATTACTGTGATTTTTGTGATATAATGTACAGATATTGAATCAAAATCAATAATCATATAAAACCTTTTTTTTTGCTTTAGGTTTTTAATATTCACAACAAATTCCAAATACAATTTACGTGCTATCAAAGAAACATTAATGTTAGAAACAATAAGAAATTAAAATGCTTCTATAACAATTGAATATTTATAGAATATTCACATTGTTTATAAGTATATGTTAACGAAATACGAGTACAACCTAAGTATATGTTAACGAAAAACAACCTACCAGGAACTGCAGTTGTCGTTAAACTCTCTGAAAACAAAACGGAAATTTAATTAGATTTTGAGAGTTGCAAGTCAATAAGATACTTACTTTCGTACCGATCAACCATCACTTACAATATGAAAGAAATGTTACAGTAGTAGCGTTAGAGTGATGTTGAGACATTAATATACCATTGTTTATACCTTACAAAAATATAAAAATATTTCGAAATTATGTAAATGTACCACAGAGTTAATATAGACAAAGACAATTCTAGTTGTCCCGTGTTGTTTTCTCGTCCACGGTAAGTATCTTCCCCTTTGCCCCTAGTTTTTATTTATTTTATTTATCCCCTCCCCTTCCCCGGGTCTCCTGCCCCCTTTCCCTGTGCCCTTTGACTTTATGGGCCTATTATTCCCTATCAGTTACTTATTATTTATGATTTTAGTGGTTAGCCTGTCCATGCCCTTGTGCCCTGTCCTGTTTTTGTTTGGGGGTCCTCCTGGGCTCCTTGCCACTTGCCCCTGTTGCTGGGTCGGGTGGGGGTTGCGTTCCTTGAACGCCGCCTTTCCTTGTTGATCTTGTTTATCATATTTTCTAAAATCTTAATTAAATTGTGTAAATATTTGTAAAAAAGCAACTTTTACATAACATTTGTAAAGGTAGCTCACACGATTACCTTTTATACAGGCTCCGTCAGACGATTTCGTAAAACCCCTTAGGCAGTCACAAAGAAAAGAACCAAATGTGTTAACACAGGTTGTATCACTGATAGTTGAACAGATTCTACTATCTTCACATTCATTAACGTCATTATTACAGCTGTCACCATACCAACCGGCTTTACATTTGCATTGTCCTGTCATTATGTCACATGCTTGGTTCTCATTTAATGAATTAGTTATGTTGCAGCCACACATTTCTGAGCAGTTTTTACCATATTTGTTCCCAGTGCATTCTAAAACATCATTAGAATATACAGACAAACTTAACATTACAAACAATGTTCATTACACAATAAGGTAATGAAAGTCGATTTAAAAGAGATTTACAATTATGAATACCTTATTACATTAGATATAATAGATTTAATCTTAAAATTGTTTAGCTTAATCTTTATAGAAACAATATGAATTGACACGGCATACCTTCACATTTGTTATTCCCAATATCCTGGAATCCTGTATTGCATATGCACATATAAGACCCGATAGTGTTGTTGCAGGTAGAGTTTGTCTTTCCATCACATAGACTGCTGTTGTTCAAGCATTCATCTACATCAACCTTACAGTTCTCGCCAGTCCATTCCTTAGTCATAGAAAATATAAGGATTTGTATAATGATTAAGAATTGGAATTTCTTTTGACATTTCTAATGCGGAATGCAAATTATTTTAATAAATTCCTTAGTAAAAGTTGAAAATACAGGCAATATAATAGTTTGTATACGGATGTAAGTAACTGAAACGTTGCTTTTGTACTCAAACTTCGCCAGTTGGATAGAAAATATACAAATTTCTATTTTTTGATGATTCATTTCTTTTCTTTACAAACAAGTTCCATTTTTTCTGCATAATATGTACAATTATGAACGGCATAATTTTAATTATCGCATGATATTATGTAATATATTCTTTAGAAAACGTCTTACTGAAACATGTAAAAAATGATTTGCAAATATTTTTTATGTTTTCTGTATAACAATAATTAATAAGATATACATAGAAATGTGTAGGTCTTGATTTCCAAACAACCATAATCGTTTTAGTAAATTTGTTTAAACGCCTTTGTTATCTTTAACTCTAAGCTTATATATGCAGAACATATACATATACAAATGTATATTACACACTATACCTTCACATTTGTTACTTCCATAGTCCTTGATATTTAGGTATTATATAATTATGATTTCATATAAATGTTTACAATTGATTTAATGTAAATTTGCAAATAACATGCTAAGGGCAAATGTATATGTGTAAGATGCGCATACACAAAATAAATATAGACTATTTGTATTAATAGATACAACTTTACTTATTGAATATAGTTATATCCATTTGAGATATAAATACAGAAGAAAATGTAATAAAAATACCTTTGAACAAGTGCATTTACCAGTTACATGATCACATATGTCAGTGTTATCTTTATTACACGAACATTCTTTACTGCAATTATCTCCAAAGAACCAGCTGCTACATTCTGTCAAATACCAAATATAAAACATACATTTATTTTATTTGACTGAAAGAAAGGTAACACAATAAGATTGTTATGTTATAATGTTTTAAATGACCCTTTCCTCTTATCATAGTGTGTGTCCGAGCAGCGACTGAAACATGCTTCAATTACATATTTTATTTATATTTGGCATGAGCATGATAAGACCGATAATGGTCTGGCTTAAAGTCATGATGACACCGTAAATGTTTACCGGAGTAGAACCACTTATCTCCCAAAACTTGCTAGATAAGGTAGCAGATAGCTTTATTGCATAAAATAATATAATGTTCTTATCAGGAATGGGCGACAATGGGAGAGTCAGCAATGTCAAAGTCAGCAGTCAGTTACCTTCAAATACATTCCCGAAGTTTCTTTCTCAAAAGTGTTTTCTATTTTAATTAATAAAGTAAATGCAACTTCTCCTTTCTATTCGCAAGCTCGCTATACTCACAGGTCTGATATATAAATCAATATTTTTAGTGCAATACATGACTCACTCTTTATTTTGAAAATTCATCCATATCAATTATATGATTGTATTATAAAAAAAACTGTATTGTATATTTAGTTAAAAATACCAGAGCATGATCCTTTATCTGCCTCTATGTAACCTGTATTGCAGTCACATTCATAACTTCCAATCGCATTTTTACATTAGAGTTCTCGGGAAATATTGTGTCTCACATTTTTATTTAATATCCCTTTCAGAAAAGCCATTCCTCCCGCCCTTTCACGTCATAATCCATTTTCCCGGGTTACGTACTCGTGTTTGTCTATCAATGAACATACTGATTCGCAATTTGCTCCAAATTTCCAGATATCGCATTCTGTAAATGTAAACAATATGGTTTGGAAATGCAAAAATACATTCAAATTCATCTTGAAACATCATCATAATATGACATGTACTAGTATACATAATTATAGATACAGAACAAGTTTAAGGTAATAACTTTACAAGAAAAAAAGATAGCATGCAAAACTAAGCAAAACCTGTGCATATGTCATCCTCGTCTCTAAGGCCGTCGTTACACAAACACGTGAATGAACCATTAACGTTTTTGCAGGTAGAATTGTCCTTATATTCACATATTGTTTTATTTTCTTCACATTCGTCTATGTCGACATTACACAACACGCCGGTCCAGCCCTTAGAAAACAAATAACTTTATATACAATCAATGAATAGATGATTAAGTTACGGAATAAAGTCTCATGTTTTAAATCGATCTAAAATGTTTGATCACAATTTTAACTTGTACTCACTTCTAAATAAAAGTGCAGCTTTAATTTAACCCTTTCAGACACAATGTCATTTAGTGGATATGTATACATTAAATCATTTTATTGTCACTCATAGATTTTAAAGTAATATTGTTTGATTTGAAGATACTTTAAGATTTTATTTGTCATATACAAGAACAAATACGTATAGAATCGATACAAAAAAAGGAAATTGGTAGCAACATGTATTTATTTAAGTATTTTCCGATAGTATTAAAAATTAGACCTGGCGATTATTTGCACACTGATAATAAGTTTTGAAAGTAATGTAAGCCAATCATGCATAGAACTAAATTGAATTCATTTTGTTTCGTTTAATGATGTGTACACAGTATACCTTTCTAATTTCTGTCTGGCATCATGCCATCTTTAAAACTCTTTTAAAACTGTTTCAGGTATGAAATTAAATTTTTATAAGAATAGCTAAATATCATTTCAATAAAATATCCATAATTAACTTTCAATAATTTTTCTTTGATTTAATTTCTCACCTTCCTGCAAGTACAACTACCATTTACATGATTACACTCAAATGTTCCTAAAGGGACGCAGTCGCATACCTTGCTGCAGTTTTTCCCATAATATGGATTGTCGCATTCTGAAGGTATGTTATAACATATGTTAACTTTATAGCATATATTATAGCATATATTAACTTCATATGGTCTAACAAAAACTATAATAATGATATCTATTTGTGGAAATTGTTTCCAAAATTATTTGAGTTTCGAAATTAATTTTGTTGTCTACCTAAAATGTTTTACAATTTCATGTCGTACCTTTGCATATGTTGCCATAAGTCATTTGGTATCCAATGTCACATAAACAGTCAAAACGTCCATAAGAATTTTCACAATATGAATTTTCTTGGCATATTCCTTCATTAATACATTCATCAACATCTTCAGTGCAATCAGAGCCATTCCATTCCTTGGCGCATATGCAATCACCAGTTTTAGAATCACATCTCTCAGAATTCGGCACATGACAAGAACAATTATGTCCACATTCAAATCCGTATGTCCATTTTTCACAGGCTGTAAAAATATAATACTTTGCTCGTACATTTTAATTCAAATTGTTAAAAGTCAAACATTAAGGGCCTCTATTTTATATATTGTAAGGTTAAACAGGAAGCTTTTTTACTCACCAACGCAAGATTTCCGATCAGTTACGTTTAGATAAAATCCGATCTCACATGAACAGATGAAACCTCCGTATGTGTTATTACAATTGTGATCACATGTGTTGTTCTTTTTGCATTCATCAACGTCTGTAAAAAGGAATAAATGGAGCATTTTAGTCCTGGACCCAAAATGATTTTTAAAGCTACTATCCTACACACTGTAATTTTGGCTTTTTAAACTAAAATGTCACCAAAAGATAAAATGTCACCACAGGCTCTTACATTTATATGAAACTAGATTATTTAAACATGTCTTTACTGACAAAATTCTTTTTTGTAAAGTATTTGCAATGTTTAACCTGCCGTTATTTTAAGCCGTGGCAACGCTTTATTTTTGGCGACGCCGGTGAGCGGCGTCGTCTCTTATGGAATGCTTTTTATTTTGGCCTATGGAAGGAGCTGTTATTATTATCAGTTAATGTCATGTTGTGTGAATTAGTTTTATTTTGATTCGTGAAAAATAAGAAAAGAAATATGTTGTTATATTTGTATTTAATAACTTTATGCAAAAAGCATGTGCATTGTAATATTATTTTCACGAAATTGCAGGCTTAGTTTAACAGCTTGTCCCTTAGTTACTAAAACCCGGATTTCGAATATCGTTGTGGTCTACATTGATGCCGTATCCATCATTCATTCATTTATATATTTTCATTTATTTTTCTGCAAGAAGAAAGTGCACCTGCAAATGAGTATTAGGATAGGTAATGAACTGTTGTAAACGAATATCCTATTAGTTTTATCCATATTACGTTTATCTGTTGCACAGAATGATTCTTTTTACAAAGTGTACCAGTATGTTGAAAGCTATCCGATTTTCTGCAATTACTGCTGTCATATGGCCATCTATTTTTTTATGAATACTTTACCATTAATTTGTATGGCTTAATAAAACTGAGCCTGCAACATTTCATAATTTTGCTGTTTAGGGTGTTATTTTGGGTTTCAGGTTTTCTATGTTTTAAGGGGATGTAACTCATGTTTACTAAATTATTTGTTTTTTTCTGACTATCTTAGGTATTACTTACTTTTTTTGTTGTATAAAATTTACCAGTTGTAAGGTCATCAAAAGCATGTTAATGTTAATGTTAGGATTTCATATTTATTTAATAGAAACATGGAATTATTTATGTTATGTGCATACATGTATATCTTAGTATATTGATATGATGAGACATATAATATTTCTGAATTTAAAGAGTTACAGTTATGTCATTTTTATTAAAGGGATGAAACTTTCATTTAAAGTTATAAATGATAATACATGTATTGATAGAAAATGTTCTTAAACTTGGATCAAGCAATATAATTAATAAAGTCTCAAAAAATCATATTCTGAATAGTTATTCTAATTTTTTTCTAACATGCGCGTAGTTTGAAAAGGACAGCTTCTGTCTTATCTATTTGTAATGGAAGGACACCAGTCTCAACCTCCAGGTCTCCTGAGTCAACCCGACAACAGGCTTTTCATAGAGTAGATTGTTACTTGCCCTTGAATAAATTTGTGCACTGAATTTTATAGTGGATGAGTTGTGCCACATGAAAACCAACAAAAAGTAAGCAGGCGCCAGATGAAAACATGAAAATACAATCTACCACTCAGTGGTTCGTTTGTTGCATTTTCATGTTTTCGCCCGGTACCCTTGATGCAAAATACAAATCAGCCTTCATAAAATTTCTTATCATAGAAAAAAGGTTAGTTTTTTTATATGTACAAAAAATAGATATTGTACATGTATAAGCACAGTTATGTTCACTTTCAAATTGACCTGTTATAAATAATGGCACAACATATAACTGTCTAATCCCTTTTTAGTAAAAATAATTATACAATAATATGTAAATTGTTATTTTAATTAAGACTATGAGTATGTAAGTTTTTTTTCTTATTTATTAATTAAGAATTAATTATCTGTTAATTAAAAAAATCTAAAAGTATCTGTCACGGTTTAGAACTGTTCACTATTTAGGGGAGAAAATGTGTAAGCGGCCAGATAGCTTAATCGCTACAGCTGCGGTACATTATTCTGTGGGTCACAGGTTCGAGTTCTGGTCAAACTGAACGTTTTTTTCATCCTGTGACTGCATATATTCACTATGCTCTGTAAACATAAGAAATTCAAGGACACAATCAATATAGTGGGGAAATATGTTGTGGTTTAGAACTGTTTCATATTTAAAGAGAAAATGTGTAGCCGGCCGGATAGCTCAGTTGGTCTTCTGAAAGTCATGGGTTCGAGTCATGGTCAGGCAGTTTCAGTCAGGGTTTAGAAGTGGTTTTTCAACTGACACATGTTTGATTCATTTAACAGATTGCATTAAATTTGAAATGGACAAAGGCAGTATTGCATGATACTTTGAGATCTACAAAGGGCAATTGATACAGTTAATCACACTATACTGCACATGAAGAAGTTCTTTTTCTTCTTCTTCATGAAACTTCAAGCATCTGCCATATGTAATGACATTCTTACATGGTCTTATCTCAGCAGCTGGTGGATGAGGCTGGTACTTATTCTACTACTGCTCTGAATACCTATGGTGTTCATTTTAGTTCCTCTTTTATGTCTAATATATGTCAATGACATGTCTTCAACCCTAAGCAATAAGCTTTTATTATATGCAAAAGCACAAGTATCAGACATGGGAAGAAAAAATATGACCAGATTGATAAATCAAAGCACAGAAGGCGCTAAATTTGTTTGGGTCCTGGGACATAAGATGTCCTAGTTGGGTCTCAGAATATCAGAAAGGTGAAGGTTGTGAGATTATAAAACAATTTAATTTTGTATAGTGCCAACAATGCTTTCCAGCGTTTTAATTTAGTAGATTGGCTATAAGACTAATTGCAACAATGATATTCAATCCAAAGTTTATTGACTTAAACAATTTGAAAAAAAAGAGTTGCCTTCACTGGGATTTGAACTCCAGACCTCTCGCTTACTAAGCGAGCGCGCAAACCCCTCGGCCACAGTGAATTTACATGGTACGGCATGAAAAAAACCTTATTATTCTAAATTAGGGTTTGTAACGACGCTAACTGTTGTTTAACGCTTGTGTAAATAATCATGGCGCTTACTATAAGCATGTATATCATTAAAGAATAAAACAATATTAGAAATCTTCGACCATTCGGGAATTATTTTGCTTGAAAATTAATGCCCCTGTCATGTGACCATATTTACGCAGTGATTTCCCCTGAATTTTTCGGCCTTAGTGTTACATATAAAGGAAAGTAACCGCTTCTAAAAAGCGGACTACTTTCGGCAAATGCAATTAACAGCATTAGACTCTGAAATTTCGCTACCATTATTTGTTTGGTCTGACGACCCAAACAAATAAAAACCTGTGTTCATCTTAAAAGTGTCAAAACCCAAAAAAATATTGTAAATAATGACCCCCTTTAAAAATATACTTTAACTTGTAAGTTAATAGTATATTTTTAAAGGGGGTCATTATTTACATTTCTTTTGGTTTTTATGAACACAGTTTTTTATCAATCTGGTCATATTTTTTCTTCCCAGGTCCGATACTCGTGCGTGTGATTATATGCTGATGACTCGGGTATCCTTGTATCATGGAAAATAAATCTGAGGAAATTCTTTCTTATAGCATGAGTCTTATAAGATTGGTTAATTGACTATAAATTGTCTTTGCATCTTGGCAAGACAGAGTCTATTCTTTTTGGTTTAAGTTTCAACTTAAACTGGGCCTAGCCTCCAGGTAACGTGTAATAGTACTGCTATAAAGTACACATCTTTTGTTAAGTATTTAGGTGCAAACCTGGATCAAATTCTTTTGGCGTCGCCCTTTGATGCTTTGCATCAATGCTTTTCTTGTTTAAATATTGACTTAATTGACCAGCACAGCCGTTACCTGGTTGCAAGTCGGCCAGTGGGTTGCGGATAGAACTAGTGTACGCTTGGTAAGGTTTTTATCCTGCAGTCGATTGCTGCACAATACATCATAGAAAATTGTGTCTATAAAAATGTTGAACTGCATATATTATTTTGTTATGAAAGAAAATATCAACGAAGGTGAGCGATGTTTACTAAAAGCAGACACAAGCAATACAAAATGTGCTTAACTGGCATAATAGAACATTATTATTATAGAATAATAGTGGCAGTACGAGTATTCTAGTATTACCTTGGCAATCACCTGCCGACATGTGGAAACCAGAGAAACATGCACATTCGTAGCTACCGGGTAAATTTAAACATTTCTGTCCGCAACTATTTGTCTCATTATCTAAGCACTCATTGAAATCTACAATAACAAAAAAATCATTAAAATATATAAAAAAATCTTGATCTGACAATAAATTTGTAATTCACGTACATTGCATGATTTAATATTTTTCAATGTGTTATTATTAAAATTATATTGAGTATTACCTGTGCAAATCCCACTTTGTTCTAGAAAACCATCTCTACATATGCACTCATATGAACCAATATTGTTTCGACAAATTGAAT